>NW_013652478.1:0-4864 GCF_000499385.1 Eimeria necatrix
CGTGGGGGGGGGGTCGCTGCTGCTCGCGGCGCTGGGCGGCAGCTCGGGGCACCAGGAGGACCCAGGCAAAGGCGACGCGGGGGGCTCCCCGCTGCTGCTGCTGCTGCTGCTGCTGCTGCTGCTGCTGCTCGTGCTGCTGCTGCTGCTCGTGCTGCTGCTGCTGCTGCTCGTGCTGCTCGTCGCCGTGGGAGACGGCGGAGCTGCGGCCGCCTTGCTGTCTTCGCTCGAGTCCGCAGCAGAGCCGCACGGCTCAGCGGCATCCGCATCTGCTGCTGCTGCTGCTGATGCTTCCGCTCCTGCTGCTGCTGCTGCTGCTGCTGCTGCTGCTGCTGCTGCTGGTGCTGCTGCTGCTGTCGGTGAGGGCTCTTCAGGGGGCTTGGGAGAAGAGGGGGGCGCGGGAGGCGGGGGCTGAGGGTCCTGCGAGGGGCCCTCTGCGGGTTTAAGGGTCTCTGCAGCAGCAGCAGCAGCAGCTGCTGCTGCTGCTGCTGGAGCAGCAGGGGGGGCCCCCTCCGAGTCCTTGGGGGGCCCCCTTGCTGCTGCTATCTTTGCTGCTGCAGCACGCAAACCCCAAGCCCCCGCAGGCACTGGCGGGGCCACTGGGCTGCTGCTGCCGTCGCCCAGCGAGGGGAAGCCCGAGAGGGGCGGCAGCGGCAGCTCGGACTTTCCCATTGAGCAGCAGCAGCAGCAGCAGCAGCAGCAGCAGCAGCAGCAGCAGCAGCGGCAGGAGAGCAGCAGCAGGAAAGCTGCGGGAGGCGCAGAGGGGGCAGGGCCTGGGAAGGCTCAGTCAGAGGCTGCAGAACGCAGGGGCCACGGCGGGGGCAGGTGCGGTGCTGCTGCTGCTGCTGCTGCTGCTGCTGCTGCTGCTGCTGCTGCTGGTGCGGGTGGGGAGTTGGCGCTGCTGCTGCTGCTGGGCAGAGAAGCAGCAGCAGAAAGGCGACACTGCAAAAGGGAAAGCAGCAAAAAGACAGAAATAAATGGAGACACAGATTGGCCTGGAAGGCTGCGGCGCTGCGCTGCTGCTGCTGCTGCTGCTGCTGCTGCTCCAGTGCGGGGGCAGGGGCAAAGGGCGCAGCAAGAAGCTGCAAAATCTGAAAGACAAGAGCCCAGAGCTGCTGCTGCTGCTGCTGCTGCTGCTGCAGGCCTCGGGCGAGAAGCGGCGGCAGGCACGGCCGCGAGGGCTGCTGCTGCTGCTGCTGCTGCTCTTGACGCGCCTCGCAGCAACAGCAGCAGCAGCAGCAGCAGCAGCGCGCCGGCCCGGCAGCCCGGCTCGAAGCTCTTCTCCTCGAGATCCAATTAGAAAACGCAAAAGAAAAGATAAAAAGACCAACTAGCAGCAGATCTCTGCAAGCAAATCCCAACAGAAAGCCTGAGGCCCCATCTGCTGCTGCTGCTGCTGCTGCTGCTGCTGCTGCAGCTACGGGCACATGGGAGAGCAAGTGAGGCTGCTGCTGCCGCTGCTGCCCGCCCCTGCCTTCCCAGGCCCTGTCTGTTAAATCCTTTTTATTTTTTTTATTTTTTTTTAATTTAAACTTCAAATTTATTCTTTTAAAACGCCCCAAAGCCTCCGCCGCAAGCGGGGCGCCCCAGAGCCATGCCTTTTGCTGCGCGGAGGGTTCTGCAGCAGCCGCGCTGCGCTGCTGCGTAGACAGTGTGCTCCGGGACCCCCCGCGGGCTCTCTCTGCTCTTTTTTCTTTATTTTTGCATTTATTATTTATTTATTTATTTTATTTGCCATTTAAATCTTAAAAGGAGTCTTTTGAGCCTTTTTCCGCCGCGCCAACCCCCCAAACGCGCCCTTCGAGCCCCCCTGTGCAGCCTCCACCGCCGGCTCCCCTGTCTGCTGCCCCGCTGCTGCTGCTGTTAGTCTTTTTAATTCAATTTAATTAATTTAATTTCTTTATTTAATTCCAAAATGAAATGCCTTTATCCCAGCGCGGTGCAGTGAGCCCCCAGCCCGCCGCGGGAGCCTCGGGGGAGCGGCTAGCGCCACACGGCCTGCCAGTGGCCCGCCAGATCTCTTAAACTTAGTCCATTTAATGGACTTCTTTTTAAAATACTTTTTATAACAAACTCTGGGGCTTTTAAGAGTCCAAAGGGGGCCCCCGGGGGCCCCTTGAGGCTCCGGGGGCCCCCCTACCCCCCCTGCCGCTGCAGGCCAAAAGGGTACAGCCTGTGTGCTGCTCGGGGGGCCCCCCTCTTTAGAACTGCTGCTTGAGGGAATATATTTTGGAAGAGTTGAAGGCCATTAGGAGACAGAGCTGAGAGAGTTTTGTGGGGTTAGTTTGAGGGGCAGCAGCAGCAGCAGCAGCAGCAGCAGCAGCTGCTGCTGCAGTTGCAGCGGCGCTGCTGCTGCTGCTGCTGCTGCTCTCTGTTCTTTTCTGCTGCGCCTTCGCTGCAGCAGCCCCAGCTGCGCTGTACAGACACCCCAGCACCCTCCTAGCATTGTCTTTCGAAGCAGCAGCAGCAAAACTGCCCAGCCAGAACTGCAGCAAATTCCATAGTTTTGCTGCTGCAGCAAATTCCATAGTTTTGCTGCTGCAGCAAATTCCCAAGAGTTTTGCTGCTGCAGTTGTTTAAAGTTTGCACTTTTAATCTTTTCAAAACTTTAATTTGAAAAACCACAACTAGCTTTTTAAGTTCTTCTTGCAGGCTGCTGGCCGGCAGCTAGCCAGTGCAGTTTCTTGCAGCTTTCTTGCCTGGACAAATAAACAATAATAATAATAATAATAATGATAATAATAATAATAATAATGATAATAATAATAGTACTTATAATGATGTTAATAATGATAACAATAATAATTGTAATGATAATAATAGTAATAATAATAATAATAGTGATAATGATAGTAGTAATAATGATGTTAATAATGATAATAATAATTGTAATGATAATAATAATTTTAAAAATTTGACCGAGTTGAGAAATGAAAGATCTGTCAAAAGTTGCGGAGTTTCAATTAATGCAAAAACTGCTCAAATTAAATAACTTTTTTTTATTTGTAACTGTCTAGTGCAGCATAAGACTCCGCAAGTATTTACCAAAAAAAAGATATTTAACAAAAAAGAAATAATTAAATTTCAAAAAAAAGATATATAACAAAAAAAGAAATAATTAAATTTCAAAAAAAGATATTTAACAAAAAAGAAATAATTAAATTTCAAAAAAAGATATTTAACAAAAAAGAAATAATGAAATTTTTAAAGTCCCAACATCTGGAGTGCCAACTTCTAAAGATTTGAACTTGAGAAAATTCTGCTGGAGCCCACAGGGGGTCTTCGGCATTTTTTGGAAATTAATTGCAAATTCACAATTAATTATTATTATTTTGAGGGAATTAATTGCAAATTAGACAATTAATTGTTATTATTTTGAGAAAATTAATTGGAATTTAGAAAATTAATTCTTTTTTTGTCTTCAAAAAGTGCTTTTGTGCCCCCTGCGCTGCGGTGTATGTACAGCTGCGGCCAAACAGCGGACTGTACAGACACCCCAGCCAGCAGGCCTTGGGGCTTTTTTTGAGCAGTTTCCACTCACTAATGTCTCGGAATTAAACATTTATTATTTATTTTTAAAATAAAAGACTTTCTGAATCTTTTAGAATTTAAAAAAGTTGGTGGCAAAGTTCTTTCCAATCAAACAGACTCGCTACAGCTGCAAACCACCAAATCAGCGAATATTTGCTAACCACTAAATCAGAGGATATCCAGCAAATTATTCTTTTTTATAATAATATAATACTTAAATTATTCTTTTTTATAATAATATAATACTTAAATTATTCTTCTTTATAATAATATAATACTCAAATTATTCTTTTTTATAATAATATAATACTTAAATTATTCTTCTTTATAATAATATAATACTCAAATTATTCCTTTTTATAATAATATAATACTTAAATTATTCTTTTTTATAATAATATAATACTTCCTATTTGCAAATATGCCACTTTTGACACAAGACTTTGAGTCCACAAGACTCAAAGTCTTGTGGACTTTTCAAAAAGTCCACAAGACAAATTCTGCTGCCACAAGTTTTTAAAATGCTGCAGCCCCTTCAGACCATGTGGGCCAAAGTTGTTGGGGCATTTGAGTTATATTTATTTATTTATTTATTTATTTATTTATTTATTTATTTGAACTTATTTATTTACTTAGTCTTAAAGTAGTTGGAGCATTTGAGTTTTATTTATTTATTTGTTTGAACTTATTTATTTACTCAGTCTTATCTATTTTGCATTTTGGATTTATTTAAAGCTGATTGAAAATGCATTAAAATAGCTGAAGGGGAAAGCTGGGGCTAATTATAATAAAGGCAAAGATTGCCTTACACTGAGAAGAAGCCGCAGCATTAATTCCATTAATTTTTCAAAGTCCTTTAAAAGATTTATTGCTTTAAAGCCAAAAGTAATTAAAATGGCATTTATTAATGCATAGAGTGCTCCAATGTTAGAGAAAAAAGTAATTAAAATGGCATTTATTAATGCATAGAGGGCTCCAATGTTAAAGAAAAAAGTAATTAAAATGGCATTTATTAATGCATAGAGGGCTTCAATGTTAGAGAAAAAAGTAATTAAAATGGCATTTATTAATGCATAGAGGGCTTCTAGACTGGCGCCCCACAAACCCCACACTGTGCTGCTGCCATGCTCAGTCTTAACAGTTTTGCCACAAATGCCATTAATGTTTGCCACAAATGCCATTAACTCTTTGCCACAAATGCCATTAACTGTTTGCCACAAATGCCATTAATGTTTGCCACAAATGCCATTAATGTTTGCCACAAATGCCATTAATCTTTGCCACAAATGCCATTAATGTTTGCCACAAATGCCATTAATGTTTGCCACAAATGCCA
>NW_013652479.1:0-57508 GCF_000499385.1 Eimeria necatrix
AGCTTAAGCCACATAATACCTTTCTGGCTTTTTATTTGCAATTCCCATGAAGCGAGAGGCTTGGGAGTCCGTTTTGATGGCTGAGATCGGTCGATCTGGCAGCTGAAACCCTTGCAGTTTTCTTGAGCGCATCCACAGTACACAGTTGCTGCTCCAGACGAAACTTGGATTGGCATTTATGTCTATGGGGGCTCCTGCTCTGCAATTATCAAAGACAAAACCCATTAATCGCTGAAGAACTCTTCATGGGGTTCTGGCGAGTGGCGCTAGAGCTGCTGCAGCAGCGAAATTCAAAAAGTGCTGCAGAGGGGAGTCAACTGCCTAAGTAAAAAGCTGTTCAATAAGTATATTAATGGTGCAAAAAGCTCAATTTTCTGGCGTTTCTGTCTACCGCCACCCTCGGGTTTTCTTCTTGTTCTCGTGGAAACAATCCTTTTCTTGTCTTTCCATTTAAAACTAGACTTTTCCTTGCCTGAGTCCTCAACATCCCCTTCGGACTATTCCCTAAGTGTTAAGGCGGCCCAAGAAGGCAAGGACAAGTCTTCAGCTTCCCTCGCAAAATGCATTTCCTTGTTTGGTGGGATGCAAGAGCTGCAAACAGTCCTTAATTGAAAATAATATTGTGAAACAAATCTTCAGGAAGCTGCGAAGCTGCTGAATGGTCTTGCTGCACTGCTCTGAAGTGGCTTTCAACTCTTCTGCTGTGATCTGCCGGAAAAGTGTTTGCGTACCCCTAAACTACAGTCATTTCTTGACAAATTATCTTCAGTTTCGACTAAGTGCTTTATTACGCTGAGTACTTTGATGCGCAAAGCTTCTTGCAAAGCTGCTTGAAGCCTCTAGCCATGGGCTTTACAACCCGCAAAGCTGAAGGGTCCAGTGGGTTTGGTGACATGAGCCTAATTGTGTAGCCATGCAGTACAATTACTTCGTTTTGAGTCTTTGGATGGCAATTTGAATGGTTCGTTGAATTGCTCAGCCGGGTCAGCCAATGGCAAACTCTATGAACTTGGGGTTCCGGTAAATGAATAACCCGCTACAAATCTAAATTCAAAAGATATCTCAGCGTTTAATGGCTGTGATTCAATGGATCTGCCTCCACTTTTTTTGTGAAAAAGATACGGATCGAAGGTTCGATCTCCCCTCAGCAATCGACGACAGCCCAAAGCGTACGAACTAACAGTCCTACGCTGTTTTGAACGTGTGAATGCAAGCGAGCCAGGAACGTGCAACCCAGACTTTGTTTTTCGCATCTACTGTATTTACAGTGAAGAGCTACGTACGTATTTGCCCCCTCATTTCAAAAAAGAAGTCTATTTCTCTCAGTGGCTGCCTGGCAATCTCGCCGAAAGTTTGCCACTTCTTCAAGTTTTCCTTTTGTTCAAAACCACCTACTGTTGAAAATAGCAGTAACTATGGGTTTAATTCGACAAATTCTAGCCACTGCACCAGACTTTGAAGTCAGAGCGACAAAGCAACGATAAAAAGTTCTGAGTGTGAACAATGTTCTTTAAGCAAAGGCAGGCTCACGGCGTCTAATAGTGTTCAACTATAGCTTTTCGCTAAACTCACTGCTACGTGGCTGCATCAATTGCAGAATTGTGCCTAAGCTTGAATTGTTTCACTCCCAAGGTGACTGTGCAGTTTGTTTCCTGTCTGCCCATGAAGGCCGACTGTACTAAAATTTCTCACGATTTCCTCCACAAAGATGAGTAGCTCAAGAGTCGAACCGGAGAGTGGCCTTCTAAGCCGCAGGGGTTGGAAACGGGCCGCGTACTGAAGTGCTTTCTGTGTTTTTCACATTTAGAGGACCGTGGGAAAGCTCCCATTTACCGCAGTTCGCAACTGGGGTTAGCTCAGGCAGTCAACAACGGCTCGTTGCGGGTCTTAAGTTACTCCTCTTTGACCGAAAGAAACGCAGAAAACTATTAACAGTTCCGTCTAACACTCCACGCAAAATTTTCTCCTGGCGGTCAATTGCCCATTAGTGCTCATCTGGCTACCTGCTATATGCCACATACCCCCAAGTCTGGTTTTACAGCTGACTGGTCTCTTCCCGTACGCAGCCGTTGTTGTTCCTTGTTGTTTACCTTCATTTTTTCTATAGGGCCTTCAGTTTTTCTATAGGGTGGCTCACAGAGCTGCATATGAGTGTCCGTTGTTTGGGTTCATCTGATGTGGGTTCTTCGGGTGCTCCCGTGAACCCTCTGGTATGCATTCACCAACGAGGTCCCCAACTGTGTATCAGCATGAAGTAATGCCCACTAATGTGAAGTATGCTTCACTTTGGACGAACGCATAACAATCCTGACCTGCAGTATGCCAGTTCCCTGCTGCAAGTCTAAGCAGATGCTTATTTCTGGCCACCGAAAAGCCTTCAACACCACACAAACCGGTGCGCACATTTATAAAAGGTGAGTACTAAGCTTTGTAGAGCCAGTACACTTTGAGAAGACCATAATCCAAATGTCTTTCCGCAGCAACGGAGCTCTTTGCGTCTACTGCTAGGCATGGCGGCCAGGTATGGCTGCCGTGCCCAGTCAGCCGAGCCACCCTTAGAGACCTGCCCTTCTCTATATTCTACAACAAACTTGCACTTTTAATGTTTTTCATTTATTCTATAGAGCGTCTCATGGCCATTTAAGTGCTGTACTACTGTGCAAGGCCCTAAAGCCCACCAAGTCTGCGTTTCGAAGAGACTTGCAAGCGCCAGAGGAAAATGGAACAAATCCCACATAGTGCAATAATAGGATATATTGCATGGGATCAGCTGCTTCATTTAGGATGTGAAGATTCCACGCAGTGGATAAAATTGGAAAGTGCAGCACTCCCTGTAGGCCTTCACTATTCATAGTCCGCTTTCTGTGCTTGAACGACTTTGGAACAAATTCGTTCTTGTTGCTATGTACAGAAACTCATTAAATGCCACAAATTCATGTTTTGTAACTGTTTTCTTCTCGGGCTGCCATTCAGTGTTTACTGTGGCGGTAGAGAAATGTGTTTCGCTCAGGAGATTGCCGCCCCTCCTGGGTCGCTGCTTCGTCCCTCCTTAGCCCCTACTGTCCGTCAGGCATTTGCAGTTAATTTTCCTAGGTATTATTGACAGTTTACGGCCTTATATTCAGGGTTTACTGTTTAGAATTTGCGGCAATGACGGCAAATAAGCCACAGTGGCAGTATGTAAAGCCACACTGATACATAGCATGCATGCAGGGCGTCTGTCAATGTACCTCTTGTACCTTCGCGCGGGAACATCCACGAAGTGAGGTGAAGGAAATGAAGAGTTGAACTTGTTGCCCGAGTTCAATTAAAGTGAAATCTGGTCATTGTTGTAGTACTCAAGCTGCACGTGAAAATGTCCCGAGCTGAGCCGGATGTCACAGTGCCTGCGGGCGACCCCAAAGCTGGAGCGAAGGTTTTCAAGGCCAAGTGCGCCCAATGCCACACAGTTAACAAAGGTGAGGGATTTAAATGCATATTTAGGGCAATTTGCGCGCCTCATATGTGGAAGGGCAGCTGCCAAGAAGGCACAGAAGCTGCTCATGTACATTACGCAGAGGCCAGAAACCTGAGAGCGTGCCTCATCACCCCACAGTAGCTTCTTTTCCCTAAATGGAGATCAGACTTAATTCTCTTCTGATTGAATTAGGGCCCGCTTTCCTTGCGGCTCATAGGGCAGAGAGCGGAAGGAGGCGCGTTTTCTCGCGGCTGCTGAGCCCGCGATTTCCTTATGAATGGCTCTCGGAGTTTTGCCTCTCAGTCGCTGCTTTGGGCTTGCGCTGTCACACGATGTCGCTCCGCTGCTGTGCTCCTGCATACTTGAATTAATTGTGTTTCTTAATCTGCGCGTTTACTCCCCTTTGTGCAGGCGGCGCCGCCAAGCAGGGCCCCAACTTGTACGGGTTTCTAGGCCGCGCTTCCGGCAGCGCCGACTACCCGTACAGTGAAGCAAACAAGAACAGCGGTATTGTATGGTCTGAGAAGCACTTGTGGGAGTACTTGGTGAATCCCAAGGCATATATTCCGGGGACGAAGATGGTGTTTGCGGGCATTAAGAAAGAAACAGAAAGAGCGAACTTGATCGCCTATCTTGTAGAAGCAACCAAACCCTAGGCGAAGTGAGGCGGCTGCTCACAGATCAGAACTGGAATTCCAACGCCACCGTTTCCAGGCCACACGTGACAGGAGCAGGCAAACACTGCTGATCACACACTGATCGCTCTTTGGTTTCGTGGAAAGAAACGAAAGAGGAACAGTGATAGTCTAAAGGTGCATTTTGCTGCAAAGCGCTCGCGCGCTTTTGATAATGCATACGCGTCTCGTTCTGGGGCCAGTCTTTTATTTTTTATTTAGACCAATATGTCTTTTAACGTGTACATGGGCAAATTTTGTTCGAGTTTGTTGAACTAGAACATTGCAAATTTTCTCATTACTCAAGGACAGGTAGCAAAGCGTGCTGCACCGCAGGAGGGAGCGATCTGCAGAAGTGTCCTCAATCCTTGTTCAGCCTTTGAAGTGGAAGGACAAGGAACAGACTCTAGTTTTTTCGCATACTTAGTGTTGCTTAATTCTGCTAAGCGTCTCCGCCATTGGCACCACTTTTCCTGAAGAGCAGTTCAAATCAGATCCAGTTTCTCTTGGCTTTGCAGAGTGCTCTAGTGGCCCGTTGGAAAGTGTACTTGTGGAGAAGTGCACGCTTTTGTGCACGTAGGAACAGCTTTTCTTTTAGCTTAAAGCGTGCGACGCATGAAACAGCGAGTGCGCTTAGGCAGGGGAGAGTTGCTGCTGTTTCCCCTTCACTTGACTTTGCCTTGAGGGGTAGCTAATCTGCGCATTCTGAAGGATGCTTCATAGGGTCGTTGAGTACTGTGTAGTGGAACTTACCGTCGCGGTAGTAGACAGACTCTGATATTTCTTCGAGGTTGCCTTGCTGAGACGAACCCTTAATAGGAGGGTCAATGGCATGCAGTAGAGGTCTGTATGCGACTTCCTGTAGGTTGCCTTTGTCGCAGAGCCAAAGGCAAAGCTGAGGGGACATCAAACAAGCAAATGAGCAAGTTGTAGTGAAGAACCTTAGAGTGAGAGTTTACTTGATGGTTTCAGGTGAGAGGTGTCCATTCGCTGCCACTATCTTTTTGGTGGCTGTTTCTGTGAGCGCGTGCATATATTGTTCTGGGGCTTCTACAGTGAAAATGGACCAAAAGTATTTCTTTCTGGAAGCGCGGTGTCGCGAGTATTTTGGACATCGTACTCCTGATATGGAGGGTATGCTCTTTTTAATTTAAAAAGTCCATTGGTAATTTATAACACTCACTAGATTTAACTCTTCTTCATTGACGGGCAAGTCGAGCATTCCAAGGATGCGCCAGAGCTGTCGCCGTGTGACGTGCTGGCTGCAAATGTTGCAAGCGGGAAGATAATCATACACGCACAACGAAAAATTAGGGGGGAAATTTAGCTACGTCATTAGCTTCTTCTTCAGCGCAATAAGAACTGGACAAAGGGTCTCAGCTTCTACGGTCTACCTCCCTTAATGCTTGAATTTACTCCATATTTCATCAACATCTCTTGGAGCAATGCTAATTAATGCAGACGCGCATCTGCTGTTGCTTCGCTTACGTGCATCTTTTGTCGAAGTCTTGAAATGTTGGAAGCAAGACTTTTCTAGTTTGTTTGACTTTGAAGGCGAGTCGTTCTTGCAGTTCTCTTAATCGGACCTGCAGCACAGCAGGTTTCTCTGTTGAAGTGCCAAGCCGAGATCAAACAAAAGCGAGGCCGAACAGTGGCAAAACGGCAAAAATGCGTTTAGTGACGAGAACGAAAGTCTTCTACTGATTATGACTCCTTATTAGGCAGTTAAATGAGTGCAGATCAGCAGAAGATCTGGCAAATTTTTGCCTCTTCGTTTCTTGTGCTTGCTCGTTTGTGTACACGATTTTGTACTTGTGCATTCAATTGGTGTGTATGTGGCGTGTGTTCGTGCTAAAGCTTTTGCTTCGTGCGCGCGTGCAGTTATACGCCTCTATGACGGTGCTGTTTCTGTGTGTGTGTGTGTGAGTATGTCCACCTCATGCCCTTTTTCCGTGCATTTGTGGAGTTAAATGCCTGCATGAAGTCGCTGATTTCTTGTTAGGAGTTGGCAATAATTATCTTGTTTGGAGTTGGCAATAAATCTTGTGTTCTCTACTTCCAAGCATAAAACCAGTAAAGCCAACTTACAAGCTCCTCTTGAGTCATCGGCGTTTTATCCTCTTGTGCGCTTCTCAACTCCGAGGGCGTTTGTACTGGCACCACCCTAGTGGGGTATTGTTGCGCCTCCTAAGTCCACGTACGTTCAATGAATTCGCTGTGTCTGGCTTAACAGATGAAGAGAGCCTCACAAGGTGTTTTGGAGCCACTGGAGTAGCTTAACGATCCCGAGAACTCAGTTCATGCAGCGAATTACAAGTTCACGTTACGAATCCAAATAAAATTATGCAGAAAATATTGGTGAATGCTCTCATGTTTTCGTCACCACCACTCTCTTTTCATAATTATGTGGCATCTCGGGCATTTTAACCATTTTCATGTCAAAAGACTCAAAGAATCTCAGTTTACTGTCCCAAACTGCAGTGAGGTGAAGCCTTGCCGGATTGCCGAGGCTAGCTTCAATTTGAGAGCAAAGTGCATCGTAGGCAAACATTCCGTCAGCTCGAACGAACTGCTGCAGGAGTCCTTCCCAGTCACTCTGCAGCAAAGCGCGATAGCACTACGCACAGTGTAATGGCTGATTGTCGTTAGACATTCGTCAGTGAGGAACGCAGTCAAATAAGCAGGGGGTGGGCGCCTTCGCGCCATAATAATACTTCCTGTTTTTTCTGTTGATGGCGCCAGCTGCGCTTTCTACTTCTATCCCGCCCGCAGATCTCCTAAATATCTTTTGCTTTTTATATTCAGGGCAGCTGCCGCTAACCTCGCTGAGGTTTATCCTCAAAACGGACAAGAGCACAGCATGCGCCTGATCCTTCGTACAAACACCTTTTTCTAAGCCGTCGAAGTCTCTGAAGCTTTCTCTTAGAGGCAGCTGACCCGCAGCCACTGCAGTCTGCACCACATTGTAATAATGCATGAGTCCACTTTATTCTGTCAGGCTAGTTCGTGCTCGGCAGATTACATCAGACAGCTGTACGTAAAAGTGGAGAGTCAGGTAGGCATTGCCGCATCGAAGTAGTGATGCATTGTGAAGCCGACAAAAAAAAGCAAGTCGCAAACAGTCAGCGCCAAATTTTGCCACCACCCACGGGTACCCTAAAATGCTAAGCGGCTTAAAAGGCACACGAAACCAAAGGGACAAAAACACAAAAACAGAGCTTATTTCCTTTTGAGCAAAAGCTTGAGCGTGTGTCCTAGGCAGCGTTGAAGAAACAGTTTCCAAGCCCATGACCCTAGGCCCAAACCCCAAGAGTCCTCTTAAAAATGCCCCGATTGGAAATGAGCTGTTACTATTGTCAGTTTGATGTGAATGGCCATTTACCTCGATCTTTTGCACAGGCAACTTCTGCTGCCCGGCCCAAGTCCTGGGCGGGACGCCACCAGGAACACTGGTGATACTTCTCGCGCTGGCTGTCCCTGGCTGTGCGCCAGACAACTGCGAATTATTTTTATTTGTCCTTGCCGGTTTTTCATATGTTAGTCGGGGACCATGGAAGACCAATGAAGAGTCCTGTGGAGCAGCAGGGGGGCCTTCTATGAGAAAGCGCAGTTTGTTGCAGTCTACCAAACCGTCGTTCGTGGACACCAGCCGGCCAAGTTGACGCACTTCTTCCTCAGTGAACTTGTCTGAAGGGAGAAATCATTACCTCTGTCTTGGTCATAAGGCGAAAACATATGCAGAATTGTGGAAAGTGGAGGATATAGCACTGGCAACAACGGTGGCAGTTACAAGAGCAGTAATGGCATATAGCACTGGCAACAACGGTGGCAGTTACAAGAGCAGTAATGGCAGTCACACCAATGATAATAGCTGTATTAACAAAACTATTCTTTCTTTACCAGAGTGTTCAGTTGTTTGATCCAATTTAGCCACCCAGCATTCGTGCTTCTTGCAGGAAAAGCAAAAAATGCTCAAAAGTGGGCTGCCATTTATCCGCACGCGCCGTTGAGAGTGCATAGCTGTTCGTGCCTCCATCTGTTTGTGCAAGCTTATTATTTATTTGCACCAGATTTGTAGCCCTTTGTTAGGCCCATTGAACAGGTTTTTGCATGCTTGCACCCATGACGTTTGCGTTCTGCCGTGTGAAAGTGCTCGCCGGCTCACTTTCTCTGAAGGCGATTGGAAAGGCCCGTTCATATTCGGATAACGTAATCTTCCCAGTATTGTGTTTGTCAAAAGGAGCAAAAAAAGCCCTTAAATTGAGTTTTCGTGTCTTAGTTAGCAACCGCAACTGCTCGACAGCTGCTTTTGCGAGTGCCATCTCCGACGCCTCCAAAGACACTTCGGGTACGGGCAGTAATGCCTCGCCTGTATTTCAAGGCAGACGATTAAGAGTGTATTTGCATGGCTGTGCGTGACCTACATGGACTAAAAGAAAAGAGGTGTTTTTAGGATGAAGGGGTCTCCAGATGACTACACAATCAAAAGCAGAATACAAAGTGCAACGAGAACCTGATCCTTGAAGAACAGTTCTGGGTTCCTCTATGCTTATGTAAATGCAAACGACCAAGCTTTGGGATCTATTTGAAGGGATTAACGGTTTACAGGTTTGAGTTACGCTTTGTGTTCTGAGTGCAAATGAATCTAGGTAGAGGTTTGTGGCGAGTGGTTTAGTTTGCCTGGCTCTGGAGGCACTATGTATGGATTCTCTTCAAGGCCAGACACTCTGAAAACTTGATTGACTTCTTCGCAAAATTCTCTATACTTCATTTCTCCCGTTTCGTAGAGCTCGTGCCTCTTAGCTAGGCATTGGGCTTCCGCATCTGATAGCGTAATCCCTGCAACGCTCATTGCTCTGTGAAATTGCGATACAGAAATAAGACCGTGGTTCAGCTTGTCAAAAGGCTTCATGAAATCGAGAAGACGGTTTGAATGCGTGAACACAATGCGCCGGACTTTGTCCAGTGCAAGAAAATACATTTCTTCGTTGTCTAGTTGCGTCATGTTGCCTGTTCGACTCGAAAGTGACTCCACTTATATCTTGAAGTCTATTTAGCAGGCTTCCTAACTTAGCTCCGCTTGCTAATTGGTTTAGTGCCCAAACGCTCTGTGGGGAATCGCTTGGCTGTTGGTCTGGCGCCAATGCACAGTCAGCGGTTTAGCGCTTCCGGCCTCCGAATTAGTCAGATTTTCCCATGCATGACAGTTGAGCGGAACAATATCCTCCCACTTATTCTGCTAGGGGAAACGTTGGTGGGTCTGCAGCGGCGCGCTTTGCAGCCGACGTTTCAGTCACATGCAGCGAGCACTGCATCGTGCGAGTAGCATTGAGGATATGACGGCTAATTCTTCCCTGCTGGGGCAGAAGCTTAAAAATCAAGAGGCTGGACGCAAAATTTCCAGACAGCGTAGCCTTCCGGGACGTGGGAGTGTCCTCTCTTACTGTCAGGTTATGTAAATGCAATGGTGCAGCGGAAGAATTCTAAGCTTCCTTGGTACACATACAGTACTGCATTCATTTCAACAAATACCAGCCAGTATGAATTCTTTTTTGGGTGCAAGAACCGTTTGTTAGTTCTTCGATTGGTACTATTTGAGTTCCAAAGAACCCTCAGCTACTTCGAGGCCAAGGCGAGGCTGCACAGGGTATTTGTCCACGAATGGAAATACGGGCTGCGGTCGCACTATTTACCCGATTTTCCATCTCTGCGGTCTAATTAAAAATTTCCGTATAATATATTGAAGTTGTGAGATGCTTGCATTCGGTTTCAGACTCCCACCCCCGGAGTGACCTTGCTCTGCGGCTCCTCGCGAAACCTTACTTTTCCTCCTACTCTGTGCAAATAGATTTCTCAATCTTTTATTTTCTCAAATATCATTCATTATCTTTTGCCCTAGGTCTCATGCAGCCGGGCTCCATTCCGCGCCTCTCTACCCTTCGGATTGAGCTAAATATTCCAGCATGCGCTTTCTGCTCATGCAGCTTTCCCTCGTGAAGCGTGTTTCTAGAGTTCGATCTGTAGGGAAAAACCACGGATCCTTCCTTCAACATGTGCCGACTTAGGTCCAAAAATGCTACTGGCCCTCAGCGTATGTGGCACCTACACAGCACTCCAGCTGCTGGCCGTCTGAAGCAGCGAGTAGCTCGATGGACGCTCAACACTGCCAACTTCCGCAATGATAGGTTGCAGAAGGCATCTCAAGATACCCATCGTTTGTCCAGTGACTGCATTATGTTGTGAAAGTCGCAACGTCTGTGTCGAAATGTGGAAATGTTCTCACCACCTCGGCACAGAGACTCCATGCACCTGAATGTTGCATTCGCCCGTTCGCTTCTCATGGAAGCCCTGTGAAGAAGACAGGGAACTACATGACCCATCACATGAACCACGTTGCGTTCTCTACCTCAGCAAAAATAGCCAACCGAGCACCAGTGCTCTGTCCTAAAGCAATCCCACAGATGCCGTCAACGGGAAGATAGCTGATATGCGGAAAGCCAGGTGATGAACACATTTTCTGGAAGGAGAAACACTAAGACGATGTACATCTATACTGCTGGTAGCACTGCGAAGGGAAATCTAGCCAGTCACTGGGAGCCCTTTCCAAATGTTTTCAAGTTGCCCTGTTTCCTTCACCTTTCTCATTAACCTAGAAGAAGGAACCATGATTTTGTTTCTCATTTCGTTGTCAGGGCTATTATGCTTGGTTTCACCTAACTGCGGTGTGCAGCAATCTGCGTGTGCGCCTTGACCCTTTTGCCTAAAGCCTTCACCTGGTGCTACAGGAATACTTCAGAGAACAAAAAGGAAGAGAAGTGATATGCACTGGCCAGAAAATAAACAAAAGCCCCCTGTTATTAGAATGAGGGCACTGAAACCTTGGGGAGTCACTGCTGCCCCTGTGTGAAACCTGTGTGAAACTTAAAACAACAGATACTGAAATGACCTCTATGAACGTGAACCACAAATTCTCGCGTGCATTTACGACACAAATATGCTCCAACGCCACTTCCTCAACGCGTCTCGAACTCTGACTCAATATGCACCTCAGCTCCAAAGAGTAAAGAATGGCGTACTCATAGTGGCTGCTTTCCTTATTCGTAATCAAAATACTGGAGCAATTCCAGAATCGATCGTAGACCCTCATCTCCTGCCTACTTTCTCACGCACAAGTTAAGAAGGCACGAGGTCTTCACTATGCGCCGTCAATCGTCCTTCTTCGAAATGCAGCACGAGGAAAACTGCATAACTTCAGGACAGCAGGTCTGCATGTCTTGGGAAATCCGAACGGGTTCCTTCAGTCGTGTGTTGTTTGGACCCATTTTGGGCACGATGCATGCCACAATGCATACCAAGGCGTCTAAAGCTTATCATCAGCGCGGCTTCGGCCTCCACTGCTTGGTATTTTCAAGCACAAGAGACTCTAGAACAGCCACCGCCTCATCCGTGTCATTCAAGCAAGGGACCACGCGTAGCTCCCCTTGTCCATCCTGCATAAGCAGCGGCCACCAATGCGCCTGTACTCTAAAAATGTCTGAAATTTCATACTGTCCACGTCTGATAAGTTTGATGTAGATGCAGTGAGGCGAACAGGAGTTTTGCGCTAATCTGCCTGGCTTTTAGCCTCTAAATTCATGTCGGCGTGTGTCCACCTATGTACACCTCCATTCTGCACGCTCCAATATGCATTTGTCCGAAACCATTGACTGCATTTCAGCAGTAGAGCTTACAGTAAAGCCTGCAAAATAGTTGGCCGCTTCGGTTTGCACTTCCTCCAGAGTCTCCAAACAGTCCGCAGCGAAGCCAGGGCACACCACATCAAGACGTCGACAGCCGGCTTTGGCAAGTGCCTCCAAAGCCTGCAATACAAATGAATACACCATTTGGACCACATGCAACCAGGAACAAGTTACGGACCCAGCAAGACAGGGGTAAAAAAAGGAATGCCGTCAACGTTAATATAAAATGATAGGACAAATGGAAAATGCTGTCCGCAGCAGGCCATTCGCTACATCAGAAGGCGCCCCTGTAGCTACAATGGCAATATGACAGATAGCGGCTAAAAAGCCAAAGCCAAAATCTTACGGGGATAAAGTAGGGCTGCGTCCACTCCGCGCAACCCGTTCTTGATTGCATGGCGACCTCATACTCTCCAGGCTGAAACAGCATCAGCAGCAGGCACGTCTCCTTAGATCCACACGGACCACAAACAGCAACAGCGCTGTAATAGCAGCTGTGTGAGGAGCCCTACCTTCAAATCCAAGCGCTCTGCCACGAGGCGAGTTGTCTGGAAGCAGTAGCACGCGTACGGATCTCCAGCTGCCCAGCTCACATCGCGCGGTATGCCGTGGTAAGAAAATAGCAAATGGTCACCTCGTCTGGGTACAGACAAAAATTTTAAGGGATTAGTCGTAAGAGCTAAACCTTGCACCTATGTTACTTTATGCCGCTAACTTCTACCGCAAACAAGCCTAGTGATTTACCGGGCAGACGGTATGAGGAGATCCAGTGCATCAATTGCGTGAATGAAAAGTAAATGGCACAGCAACTGCAGCATTTCTATAGAGTTTGCTTCCCGTTAGGGAGAAGCTTTGGATTCTCCATTGGATCCCTGCTTTCCCTGTGTTGTCCCTCTATTTCATCCACACAAATACTGAAAGCACTCACCCGTGCTGGTCCCAGAATTGCTTCACAGATGCTGCGACGGAATCAATGTAGGCTTCATTGTTCCAGTACCCCGAAACCATCCGCAAATCTGGCATAACCCTGCATACGCAAGCACAGATTGGAGCACGGCCAAGCAATACATCTTTGTTGTAGCCACAGCACGTGCGGACACGAGGTCGCTACAGGAGCTGCTGCTTCCGCAGCCGCCGATGCAGCGGCCACCTGACTCAAAAATTTCCTAATTGCAGCGTTGAAAGAACGAAATAGTTCTGAAAGGCCAGATAGCATGCTGCTGTGGCTCCATCAGTTGCACTTCAACAAGAAGGAACAAATACACCGCCAGCGGCAGCAACAGCAGCAACGAACCTCCACTTTCGTATCTCATGGAACACCGCATCATAAGCTGATGCTGTGCAAGAAGCGGTAGGCTGTGGATAGAGGGGTATGAACAGCAACTTGAGCTGTTGATGCTGCTTTTGCAGCTTTTGCAGGACAGCAGATACATCAGGATCCCCGTAGCGAACACAAGCCGAAACTTCAAAGCGAGGAACGAATCGCCTATGTTCATGCTGCTGCTTCTGCAACAGGTCTAGGCGCTGCTGCAGCCGAGCAGCAAGAGAAAATAAGTACACCGGCAAAGGGGGAGCCGAACCACCTTCCAATACGCGCTGAAGCTGCTGCAGCAGCAAAGACGATCCCTGCTGATGCAAGAGCTGTTTCCGTTGCTGCAGGGCAGCAGCAGCGCTCGAAAGTCGATTCTGAACAGCAGAAGGAGAAAGCCAGACGGAGGCGTACCGCCTCTGTGAAAGCCCTGCATACAGAGTACGTACACAAAGTATCTACCGTTGCCGCTCCTGCTGCTGCTGCTGCTGCCGATATTCCCCTCCATACTGCTGCAAATACATACAAGATCGGATGGGAAGAATAACGAGGTGGAGCAACGGTAGCCAAAATAGCCGAGGAAGTTCTATAACGCGCCGGTCACCCAGAAACTCTGCATCGCATCAGCAGGGACAGGCGGAAGTGCAACAGCAGCACTGTAGCTAGAATAGTAAAGGAAAATCAAATGCCCTGGAATCTCATGCGAATCTGTCTTTGTGCTGACTTCGTAAGGCACATGTCGATACAGGAAGTCTAAAAGACGCTGTAGCGACAACAAATCGACGTGCATACAATAGCACTTGCTACAAGGATGCAGTAGCTCACGCTTTAGGTATCTCCACACTGCTGTGTATGTCGGCCTCAATGGGGAGCCAAGATTTAGCAGAACGACGTGAACTACATCCTTGCAGCTACTGTTTCCGCTGTTGCGGCTTGTACACCACTCTGTGCTGCTGGTTCTGCCGCTGCAGCTGTTATTGCCGTTGTTAACTGAGTCAAAAGGCTGCGGAGCGTGGGGGTTACCCGCGTGCCACAATTGCTGCCACCTCTTAGCTGCTGCACTCAGTAATTGCTGTTCTTTGTTGCGGATCTGTTGTTGATGCTTCTGCCACCGCTGATGGTGTTGATGGTGTCTATGCGTTCCCCTCCACGAGTCACTGGTAGCAGTTGTAGTACCACTACTACATTGTTTCCGTTCACTGCTACTATTGTGGGCGTTGGTGTTAAATTTGCGCAGAAATGTGTTGCTGCAGCTGCTGCAGCTGCTGCAGTTGCCGCCGCTGTAACTGCTACCGGGGATGCACGGAGCAGCGATTCCCCTGGCTCGCAGAGCTCGAGTCAGCGGCATCGGCCGTCTGTGCTTCCTTGATGATGCGCGGGAGCGTCAACTGTGACTTCAGCGTATCCGGCAGTCACAGGACTCGCATTCAATCCTTGTGCGATTGACAGCTCCAAGGGGGAAACAGGTCAAGAGACAGGGCAATGGAAACAAAGACATATACCCTCGGTGAAAGGCTAACGTAAACGGAAGACAAGCGGCAATAAAGATGCATGTCTCGAAATGCCGCAGACGGTCTGGGCCTGCTTCAAGTTCACTGTAGCGCCGACATATTCGCAGTTTGCACTATGCCTTTCACCTTATACACTGAGCACTATCAAGGAAAAAAACATTTCGTCACGTGACATGTTTTTGCTGTTCATGACTTAGAGTTTAGGGTGCAGGATTTACATTGTAGAATTTAGGTATAGGGCTTGGCTCCTTCAAAGGGGCGGACCCGATGAGCAGGAACTGTGCATTCTCTTCATTGGCGTTTCACGTTCTGAGCCCCTCTAACCAACTAAGACATTTTAGTAAGCTTATTAATTTGTGCTACGTTGTTTCCTTTGCTGTTTAGCAACTTCTGCTTCGTGCCTGCCAGAACGGCAACCCTCCCGGTTTCGGGGTAAGGCAACGGTATGCGAAAAAGCCCCAGCCATATATCCTTGCAACGGCGGCTACTCCACGGGGCTTGTGGTGTATCGAGAACACGAATACAATGAGTCTGTCTAACTCTTCACCTGTGCGGCTTCATGAAGGAGCTTCAGCAAAGGGGAATGATGATAAGCAGGCTGGCAGTCCTGCTCTTCCTTCACCAGCGATAGGATTAGTAGCAGAAGCATCACCTCCTACTGGCGTTGATCTGCAGAATCAGCAGCCACAGCTGCCAATCCCGCCGCAACGGTCTACTCCCAGTGCAGAGCAGCTAGGGGCTCTGAAGGACTATGAAATTAGACTCAGACTGGAAAACGAAGAGTGCATTATTACACCCTTTCCCATTTTAAATTCTGTAGTTTATTGTACTGTTCAACGCATGTATAGCGCGTGACGAACTAGTTAGCAACCGTATCATTTTGAGTAGGACTCAGGGGCTGGGGGTCCAGTAACCTACAGTAAAAAGCCAAGAAAACTGCGAATCACTTATGCAAGACACCTCGAGACATAGCTACCGACCTGCCAAAGTAGCTGGGTAGATAATCTAGCCAAATAGCTATCTAAGAGTGTGGACGTGGGCAGGGTGATAAATGCAACTCCCTAAGACAAGTAGCGATTAATTACGTTTCGTGGAGGCAGTGAAAGAGAAGAGCGCAAGATGAGAC
This sequence comes from Eimeria necatrix, assembly GCF_000499385.1. NCBI lineage: Eukaryota > Apicomplexa > Conoidasida > Eucoccidiorida > Eimeriidae > Eimeria > Eimeria necatrix. The sequence continues at coordinate 15,817 of NW_013652479.1, forward strand.
GCTACTTTTTGTTGTGCAGGTACCTTGCAGCTCATCCTGAGTTAAGTGAACTGATACTGGCATTTCTCGGCGCTGTACTCGAGCACCAACAACGGCTACAGCAGAACCAGAGGCTGCATGAGGGACAGCTATTGCAGTTCGCCGGACAGTTCTTCACACAGCCGAACCTCAGACAAACTGTTGCTAAGGTGACTGATAGATGCAGAGGGGAAGAACAATTGTAGCACTAGTTTCCGTGGATTCGACAGCCAGAGCCTTCAGCATATTAGGGTTAAGGCAGCTGCTTTGTCTATACTTGAATGACAGAAACAGCTGGCTAAGTGCATCGCGAGCCTGAACTATTTGCCTTCCGTCAATCACATGCATCCACAAACTGCTCCGGTCTCTTAAGCGCAAGCGTCTTATCCATCAACGGGGCTTTTGCAGCCAAAAGCGTAGGTACCGGCAGCAGCAACAGCAGCGGCAACGGGAGGAACCGCTGGCGATACAGCAGCCTTAGAGATAGGCGTTGTGCCGTACAGCCTGCTCAAGGCGCCGCTTCTTCCAAAGAAGCGAAATGGGCCCAGCCCAAGGGAGCGGGCTATTCCGGAAGACTTGGTAGCAGCTTCTTCAGCGGGCCCGTTATTAACAACTGCAGCTACTGCTGTTTCTGCTATCGCTGTTGAGGGACTTCCCTCTGCGGCACTGGCACTTTGTGGGGAGAAGTACTGGTCGAAGTGCATTGTATCTTTGCTGCGCGCCAGCCCTTCCGGCTGCAGTGCTATTGGCTGCTCCGTCTGCTGCCTCTCACTGCTGGCCTCCACGTCCTCAAGCTCCTGTTCCTCAGTGGGAACTTCGAAGTCCTCCTCCGCCTGATGGATTTGCTGCAACTGGTTTAATGGCCGCATGCGGAGCAGCACTTCCAACCCTTTGTCGCCCGTTACAGTTCGATCGCTGCTGCCGGCGTCCTGCGTGACTGGTGCTGCCAGGTCTGCCCAACTGAGCTTGTCGTCTTCTGCAGCTGCTGACAAGGAGAAACCTTTCGAATCTACAGCTGCAGCTTCATATCGATTTTGTTGCTGCTGCTGCTGGGCTAACGACTGAAGGAAAGCAAAGCGATCCCCGCTTTCCCGCAAGCTCGCCTGAAGAGCTGCGACTTGTTCCTGAGGGCACAACATCCGCAATCACCTGTCACTGAATGCAACTAGCGCCTATCTGTCTCGTAAACATGCCTATAGGCGCACAAGGGCATACACGATATGTTGCAGTGGCTTCCAATTTTCATTTTCATATCTGCCGACAGCTGCAGTTCGACACTTGAGTCTGATGCTGCCTTTCTGCTTCTGTGTTGAACTTCGTGTTATACGGAAAGCTTATTTTTATATTATGAGCCTCGAAGCAAGCCTTCCCAAAAGAAATATCCCATGCTGAGCTTTTGAGGCTTGAGGCACAAAGCACTGCATGTACACGTTCTGTCTTCTTTTCCTTAAAGAATCATTTACCGTGAGGAGTGCGTTTTCAGTGGCTAGCGCATCTATGTCCTCAAATAGAAGGTTCACCGCATGGGCAGCCGCCTGAGACCCCAAAGCCGTCAATTCCCCGTTGGGCACTTTTTCGGAGATTTGTGGCTCTGTGACGGTAGGCTGCGTCTCACCCACAACATGCGTAAGTGTTGACACATAAGCGGATGCGCGGCCAGCCGCAGACAAAACAAATGCAACTCACGGGGGAAAAAAGCACAAACGCAACAGCGTTTCTGCTCAACTTCTCATTAAACATTTCTTTTAGGCCCAAAGCCGCTGGCACGCAAAGAAGAATATGCAAGGGAACAAAAAATAGGCACAAAGAATACAGGCTTCCCAACCGGAGCCAGGCAATCTACAGCTTAGTGTTTAGGCCTTGGCGTGCCTCTGGCTCCTCGGAAGCATCTAGCAATGACATAATTTGGCCAGCATGAAGTCTCTTTCTCATATGTAGTCTCTCATGCAGATCCTGAAGATGCAGGGCAACACAGAAAAATAACAACATGGAGCGGTTGGATGCCTATCCAATGCGAACCTTCCTCACAACAGGCGGGTTGCAATGGAAGGCGAAATAACTCTGCAGAGATTAGAATTCACAGAAAACACCTGAGGTACATGGAAATAAATTGATTAAGAGTATGTGCACAGTTCTATGTGCCAGCAGAGACAGATACTTGTAGACAATCCCTTATTTGAATATGATAGTAGGCATGCCTCCACTCACTTCTACCATACTGTATTTATTAATATTGAAAGAGCAGAACGATTTGACACGATTTCTGCTTAACAAGCATTTTATGTGCCTTATTGCAGATGTGCTTCTTTAGGATTTGGTGCGCGTCCCCGCATAGACCAACATTCGCACCGATCAACACAGATGAGCATAAAAATCAGCATATTAATGCAGAAAGAGGAATGGATGCCAATTTTGTGGATGGCGCCGCTATTCGCACACACTCTCGTGCAAAACGAAAAATAATTAAACCCGGCATTGGCACGTATACACGTCAGCATTTCTACAAACGTGTCTTCTGAATGGCCGTTCATCTTATTTTCCCTCATTCTGATCCTTGTATGGGGCTTGCCTGTACCAGGCGAAGGAATCGACTTTCAGCTGAGGGACTGCTTGCCTACAGAGTTCCAGAACAACCAACAGGCAGGTAAAATGCTCAAAGATTATTTGGGTATAGGACCCAAGCAATCTGCTAAGTTCTCCACGCATATAATCAAAATTCAAAGGAAGTCAAGAATGGAGAGCACGCTGGAATTTAGTATTTCTCATGAGCGCTTTTCGTCTACAATTTGTGGTCTTGGGTTTGTTAGCACGTCTTCTGAAGCGTATAACGTAAGCTTAACGCCACCAGCCCTTGCTTATGGCGTTCCTGTTTAGTGCGTAGTTGGCATATATCTGCGGCTTTCAGGAAGCCAGTCATTAGCTGTGACTCTTACTACGATAATTATCACCAGATTATTTACCTGACGACTTATCTGGCACTGAAGCTGGTGCAGCTTGGCTTTCAGACCAGCCACAGCGGCAGACTCGCTTGGTGCTTCCCGACCCTGCAGTCTGGTGATTCTGGCTCGGTCGGAGGAGTTGCGAATCGCCTTGGCCCTTTTTGCATACTTTAAAGTGTTAAGTGTCTCTTCCTGGTGGCTTATGGCGGGGGATATTGTCGCCACCATGGCTGTTCGGCAGCGACCTCCCAGACTATCTTTAAGAAGCCGCGTAAGTTTGCTGTCCCTGTAGGGAACAAATCGTAGAGAAGCCTTTCCAGAGACGTTCCCCTTCACTGTTAACGCGTTAATAACGTTTCCGAGAGCCAGTAGGGACCTGTTGATGCTTGCGCCTGAGAAGAAAACAGGAGAAGAAACTAATTTTCTGTCTTCACAAAAGCATTTAGGGTGTGGAATTCACATGTGGATTCAACACAATAGGCTGCGCAGTCTTTAGCGGTTCTTCCGGAGATAGGAAAAGACAATTGAAGGCTCATAACTGTTCTTGCAAAGCTCTCCATGCTAATTTTTGCTGCTTCTCTTGACTAATTGTTGAGGGTAAACAGATGGCAAATGCCAAGGTAACCACAGAAAACATTTTAGGCAAAGTAATAATACACGGGTGAAAACATCTGAATAGGAAAAATGGGAAGTTACGGTTTCATGTCCAATGAGAAAGTTACGGATAGCATGCTAAAAGGTACCTTCCGTCATCCTTTGTCCGTGGTTGCTCGTATGAGAGGCTCGTTCACTTCCTGCCAAGTCCACCAGCGACAGCTTTGCGAGCTGGCTCTCTTCGCCGGATCTGTCACGAGCCAAGATATTTACCTGCAGTGAACGGTGGAGAAGTCACATGGGCACATACCAATGGGGGCTTTTGGATCCACATGATATCCGAAATAATGCCATATACAGGTGTATGCCAGAACAAGAACAACAGACGCAGAGGCAAGGGCGGCCGCTCTTGGGATCTATGCATTTGTTAAGATTGGAACAGGCCTAATTGCGAATTGGAGGCCTAGTTGGAATACCTTGGGCGCTTAGAACCTAGAAGGACTCAGTTGACACGAAAATGAATACGTGCATGGGGACAAATACCTACGGCTTGTGCTGAAAAGTTACGAAGGTGACTTCTGCTTAGCTAACCTGTAGAATGGCGTGAGATCTGGAGGACGTCTGGTTCGCGTTTGTTGCTTCTTGTGTCCGTTTATCGTTTCCTTCCAGTAGAAGCAACAACGCATGCTGTTTCGAACGTAATCTGTGGATAGTGGCGTGCTGAAGCACCATACCCTTCTCCGGGTCTTCTCTTAGCTCGCACACGTCAGTCCGGGACCCCAACAAGTCTCGAATAGTCTCGTTATATATCTCTACAAAGGAGCAGCTCAGTGAAAACTCCCTTTCTTTCTCATCGCAGACCTAAGAAAATTTCAGATTTGACAAGGCGATACTTCTCGTGCTCAGGACATTGCGAGCAGTGGCGTAATGTGGGAAGTTGTCGCAGTCCGATTTGTTGTCTGATTAAAAGCGTTGGGCTGCGACAACTTTCCACATGACGCCTTGACTGGGAGAAGTGAAAGGGCACTTGACAAAAGATCTGACTAAACTTTACAGTGTTCTTTCGGAAAATATGCGCGTTTTCTTTCTATGCTTCGCTTATGTGGCTCCACTGCATCTTTTCACTCGGCTTTGCATCGGCAGCCAAACTTTTCAACAAATTTTTCAAAAAAGGGACGCAATTACAGGAAGCACAAGGTCACCAGCTACCAAAATATAATTTAAATTGCCTGGTAGAATCTACAGAGTGAGCTTAGAGATGTTCCACCTGCTGAAAGAGCAGCTGTAGAGCCCTAGGCATAACTCCAGGTGCCGCTTCACTGCCTAGCATAGTATGTGTCTTTCCAGCAGCTGTTGCTCCGTAGGCGAAAACAGAAACGTTTATTCCTTTCAACAGATCATGCAGAAGAGGCAGAGTGCATCCTTGAAACACTTCTTCTTGGTCAGTTGTTTCTCCAAACACTGAGTCAAATGAGAAGTACCGCTTTCTCACTCGCCTGCCCCGCGGGCCCCCTTCTGCTCCTACCTCAGTAACAGTTAGCGATCTACTGTCTAAAACAGAAACAGTCTTCATGTCGCCTTGTATGCGTTCTGTCTCGCTCAGAGGACGCACTCTAACTGCGACATAGACGTTGCTGCCGTTGCCGTTGCAACAGGAGCTATCATCCGCTGATATTGTTCCCCAGTCTGTACACGACTCGCCTCCCACTGAAAGGGTTGTCGAAGGTACAGCGGCGAAAGCAGAGGGGGAAACTGGTGGAGGGGCTGCAAGGTCACCCGACGCATCCACAACGGTTGAGACGTTGAGTTTCAAGTCGGGGATTGTGTCCCGTTTGTTGTCAACCAGACTTGGTCCTAGATTGCTGCGAGTGCTGCGATAGCTGATTCTGTTAAATGTACGACTAGTAAAGGCAGCTTGGGCTACGCAATGACAGACACAGCGGGCGGCTCCCTTACTGCAATATTGCGTGGGGAGCTTTCCGCTCACATGCTGGGAGAGGCTGCGTTCTTCTGTAGTCGCCAAGGAAGAGTTCGAGCGGCTGCAGGCCCCATGGCGATAAGTAGACTGACTGTATCTGACTGGCTGTCGAAGGTGCGGCTGTTGTAGTGGTTCTTGATATTTCTGGGTCACCATAGCCGTTGGCCTAATAATGTGGCGTTCCATCTGCTGCTGCTGCTGCCGGTGCGGCTTCTTATGGTTCAGTAGCTGACTCTGACAAAAATTCTTATCTGGTCTCTTTAAAGGCTGCGGGATATGTGTGTGCTGGTAAGCTTTCAAGAGATCTGGCCCTCTGGCAGGCAGGAACGCATTTGCTGACACAGGAGCTTCCAGCGGGGACCCGTCTTGCGGCCCCGAAGAGACCCTCTCTCTACTCATATTCAATCTCATCAGCATGCTTGAGCGGCTTGAGACGCCACCCTCTTTTAGTATTAGCTTTCATGTGGTGGTTACTAACGCCACCGCTGCCTGCGTTGTGTCAAGCTCGATCGTGACTCCTAGGCACTACAAGGGAGAAGAAGCGATGCAGTAATACTTAGAAGCTCCTTTAAGTGTTTGGAAGTATAAATAATGGTTTTAGAACGTGGTCAGCTGAGGTTCTGCACACGGTTGCCGTCTCAACAGCAGCTATTCTACGCGTCCATTCGGGGCCCCCCAGCATCTCATGAAAAACGTCGTCCTTTAGCACACTTTGCAAGACTGAGTAGATAATAAAATTAAGGTTGAGCATCCGGTAATCATTACGTTAAAATTGGTACTCACGAGTGCAGATTCAGTGAAGATCTATGTGGGTACTGCAGGCATTGCAGGCTTCTTTGGCCCAGCCCCAAGGCACATAGTCTTCTGCTTCTGCCGCTGGGTTGCCTATACTGCTGTTGCAGGAACCGAGGAATGGATAACATAAAAATCTGGGTCCTTCTATGTATCTGTTTTCTGATGCAACTGATAGAGAAGCAGATGCAAGCCGCTGCAGCTATAGCACAACAGCAGCTGATGGAGGGCCCTCTGCCCCACAACAGCAGTAACTGACGCTTACAGCTGCTGCATGCCTCATCCCTCCAAACACTTTGCACTTCAGCCTTACCTTTTTTTGTCGTTCTAAAGGTAGAAAGTTAAGGACGTGCTCTTCATCGCGGGAGGGGGGATGCCTACCCAATGAGCACCGCCAGGTTTTGTCGCGGCTTGCCGAGAGGTTCCAGTGCGCTTCAAGATTCATTCTTCGCCCAGTCGTCTCTTTCATAGAGAAAAAAGAGGGAGAGGCTTGCCGCTGTGTCCCGGAGGAGGGACTGTTCTCCACAGGTCGGAGTTTGCAAGCATATTCCCTGAGCCCCAAACTTGCATCGTCCCTTTGGCTCGCTTGGTCGAAGGCTTAAAAAACGTCTTTGAATGAATATACGTTGGCATCATGGGGGAGAAGGAGAAGAAAAAGGCAGCGAAGGCAGAGGGCTTCGTCATCCAACCCACGAGCACCGCTCCGCCCATCGACACAAGCAAGTGGCCGCTACTTTTGAAAGTATGTATACTACAGTTCGCCTCACTGGCGCGCTCCAGATTTTGCATTTTAAGATCCTTTTGGTTGAGGTATTGAGGTTCCTAATGTGTGCTTGAGCATGCTCGTTCACTCATGCGCACCGTTGTGGTTATCTGTCCTTTTCGCGCCTGACACAGAACTACGACAGACTGAATGTCCGAACAGGGCACTACACGCCTCTGCCATTTGGAAGTAGCCCTTTGGCAAGGCCTCTTCAGCAGCATCTGAACTATGGATCGCTGCTTCTTGATAAGGCAGCAAACCCTTCATCTCACGAGGTGGGTGTAGAAGGGGTTGCAGTGCCGCGCGGCTCGGCCTGTGGATTTGCTGCCGTATGATGCTTCTCTGGAAATGCGCCTCATTGATAATCCTTTCGGGGTTTGCAAATGTGATGAGGAAATGTGTGGTTTTTGTCGAACGCAGGTGGTGGCGTGGCTTAAGAAAATCCTGCGAGTTGAGAAGACAGGCCACAGTGGAACCCTTGACCCTAAAGTCACTGGCTGCCTGCTCGTGTGCATTAACAGGTAACTTAGTGCGCCAATTGAGGACCACAAGCGCAGATCGAGTGATAGGGAGGGCGTGAAACAAAAATGCATGCATATGCTGTGTTTTCCAGAGCCACTCGTCTTGTCAAGAGTCAGCAGAGCGCCGGTAAGGAGTACGTCGCAGTTGCGCGCTTCCACTCCAAGCCGGAGAGCAAGGCCAAGGTCGCGCGAGTGAGTTCTAAAGTTCATTGCAAGCATGAGCGGCCGCCTTTCTCCCACATCGATTGAGCACATCACGGGTGGCGAGGCTAGAGAGGATCCGCTGAAAGCTCCACAAAGGGCGCCGACATTCAGTGCGTACTTTAGACGTCGCTTCCATGCAGGCACTTGAGACGCTTACTGGAGCCCTGTTCCAAAGACCACCCGTGATATCGGCCGTCAAACGCCAGCTGCGCATCAGGTGTGTTACTTTCACTTAAGGAACTCTGCGCATATTGGGGATCTTTTGAATTATTCTTTTGAGGCACATCTGAGCCACATATGTCTGCGTAGATTTTCGTAGCTCCCGGCTTACAAGCCTCGGCAGTGACAGGAAGAGGTCAATTTACCGGATTACTGCTTTCATGATGCTGATGTTGGTTGTTTGCGCCAGGACCATATATGAATCCGAAATTCTTTCTTATGATGAGGACAAACACCTGTGTGTCTTCCGCGTATCTTGCGAAGCTGGCACCTACATTCGTACGCTGTGCGTCCACCTGGGCCTGCTCCTAGGCACGGGCGCGCACATGCAAGAGCTGCGCAGAGTAAGGAGCGGCAATTTGCAGGAAGATGGCAATCTTGTTACGCTCCATGATGTACTGGATGCAATGTTTGTATACGACGCATTTAGGGACGAAACGTATCTTAGACGGTAAGGCTCGTCTGGCAGTTGTCTGCACTGCGCTGCAGCTTAAGGACATTAGCTAATAGACTCAAAGTATTTATGTGCACCACGCATAGGGCCGTTGTGCTCCACTTATTTTCTGTGCTTACTTGCAGAATCATTTTCCCCCTGGAAATGCTGCTCGTCGGACTACCGCGAATCGTCGTTAAGGATTCCTGCGTCAACGCCATCTGCTACGGCGCGAAATTAATGATTCCGGGCGTTTTGCGGTTTGAAAATAATATAGAGGTTAACGCAGAAGTGGTCTTGATGACCACCAAAGGAGAGGCAATAGCCCTGGGTCAGTCGGCGTCAAAGGAACATCGTAGAGTGCCCGTTTTGCTCCGCCCCGGTGTGTGAAGTTTTTTTATTGTGTCCAGTTATGTGCAAAATGCAGGCATTGCTCAAATGTCTACTCCGGTAATTGCAAGCGTCGACCACGGAATTGTTGCGGCTGTTAAACGGGTCTTAATGGATCGCGACACATACGCGATGCGTTGGGGCTATGGCCCGCGTGCTTCGGAGAAGAAGAAGATGATATTAGGGGGGTTGCTGGATAAGAAAGGCCGCCCCAACGAGAACACGCCGAAGGAGTGGCTGAAGACTGAGGGCTTCCTTCCAAAACTGACTGGCGAGCCTGAAGCTCCAGCCGAGAATGCTGTGAAGTCGGAACGGGAGGAAGGCGCACCAGAGTGTGAGGGGGGGACTGCACAAAATGGCGTTACAGAAAAGGTATGGCCCTTCGTAGCGGATTAGCTCTGGAGAACATGAGTTGTGTGTAGTTGCCGTTCACACCGTTCATTTGCAAGTCCGTTGCGAGTACGTTTTGCGCAGCCGAAGAAGAAAAAGAGACACATAGAGGGTGAGGATGCAGAAGACGAGGAACAGGCCGATAAGCCTTCGAAGAAGCACAAGAAGAAGAAACATAAAGATGCAGAAGTGGATGAATAGAAGTGCTTGCGGTGCTTGCATGTTAGCGCGGTTGCCCTTTGGGGTTACTCCTCTGCAGCGACTTTCATTTGCATCAGACGGAAATGCTTGGACTTCCACCCAATACGGGAGCGTCACTCGGGAGTTACGCTGAGTAGCAGAGCTGGCCTTATTGCGAGCGCAACGTTTGGTTCTTCTGCAGCACGGTTAACATGGCTAGCAGAGCTACGCAGCAAGTAGGCACTTTCGCTTTAGCTATGCGCTAGGGGTGCATTGCGGGTACGCAGTGCAGCAATACAACACGCAACAATATGTTGCTTGTAACGGACAGATACACCGGATTTTGGAGCTGCACAGCGTTCGTCGAAATGCCGGAGTGGCGAGTTTTCTCAGAAAGAACGTGACAAGTTCGACCGCCGTGCAGCAGCAGCCTGCGACGTTGATACTTCCGGGCTTCGCTACAGAATGCAAAGAGTGAGGCCGTGAGAAGCCTGCACTTGTTTAGCGCGCTGAACGCCGGGGAAGCATGCCTTCAGCTATCTCCCTCTCCCTGCTCAGAGCTTATGTAAAGGACTGAAGGAGCGACAGCACAGCACACTTCAAGAGCCCGCTGCACTGCACTGTGCGAATGTAATGGGGAGGCAAGTTGTGCCCGCTCTAAGGCCTGTATACCCTCTACTGCGCAGCGTTCCATGATCTGGACGACTCAATACTCTACTGTGCCGTCGAGGCACAGGGTTGGGTGCAGCACTTACCGTTGTTTCCTCGGATGAGTGCTAGAGGATAGGAAGCCACAAGTGTTTGCTCTTCGGAAAATTCCTGCGCTTTTTCTAGAGCGATGTTCATTCTGTCGTCAAGACACTGTAGGGTACCTGTAGTGAACAGCGCAGTGAACACGCATATAAAGCCCTTAGGCAGCTGCCCGTAAAGAGGAGGAAGGTGGGGCCAGCAAATTGCGTACGTAAAACCGGTTTCAGCGGATCTACAGACACTAGCTTGGCATGGTGCATTTATGAAATATACATTGAACGCGGCCTTCATGTGAAGGATACGCGTTCGAGAGTCATCAGCTTTCAGCAGCGTCCTTAAGTTTCTGAGGCACTCTGATGATTTTGCCAGCGTGTTGCGCTTGCGGCCTACCTTTGTATATTACTCCACTGTTCAGCTTTACGAGAACATTTCCACCCAAGACTCTCTGAAGGAATTCACTGGGGGTTTTTCTTCCTGATGACGCTGAAGTTGGCGGTTTGGCTGTCATCTCTACGCAATGCGCAGAAAAGTCTTGAAGGAGGTGAGGAGACTATGATATATTCTGACAGAGCACGAATATTATGCACCTACACCAGGAAAATATCTTTATTAAGCAGTTTCACGTCCTGAGAATCGGCGGCACCACAGCAATGAAGCGAGCGCGAACAGTAATCCTTCGTTGAGATAGTCGCACAACCATAGGAACTTTGCTAATCATTACATGTTACTTCTGCACCCTTCATATATGTACCCTTGAATATTAGGAGCTCAAAAACGCAAGCTGCCTGTGAAAAGTGTGCAAAACCAATGACAGCCCCAAAATGCTGCATGCAACGCAATTTCTTCAATTAGTTACAGAAATGCATTCGACGTCCCACACTCTGCAGTTGCGCTGTTTAAAGTTTTGGAAATAAGCGATTCTGGCTAAGTACGCCTTGAGTGACGAAGAACATTGCCTGACGCCGTGCCACGTTTTAGTGCTGAAGGTGTAGCGGCCTGAGTGTGCAGCGAAAGTCACCTCTAGAGAGAGTACACGCTGCATAAAACACAAAGTTGTAGTGGTCAAGTAGTGATATGTCTGTTACTTATCGCGGGCTCACGACGCAGAGGCTAACACGAAAGCAAAATGGGTAGCAACTCCTGTCGAGGTGGCGCACCATGAGGCTCATGGGTCAAGGGGGCGTTATTCCTGTAGCAGGGAATTGCTAGGGGAAGGCCAGAGACCGGTAGTTAGCAACCACTTGCGTCGCTGAAAACCTCTTGAGCTGACCCTACGCGCGGTCACGGGCCCGAAAGCTACAGGGCTACGTGGCACCCTAAAGAATAAAGATGGCTGAGGTTCATCGCTAAGACAAGAGCCAGCTGCAGAAAAATAATGTTCGGAATGGGTGTCCAACGAATTAGACAATTTCTGTTCCTCTGGACAAACGTAAACACGAGCAAGAGGCGAGGGGCCACGCACAGCAAACAACGGTTCCTTTGCGTGCTTCACTGTGCGCGCCCAGTGTACAAGACTGGAACTGATTTGTATTTGCAGGCCATACAAAATCACTGAGAGATAATTTGACGCCTCGTGCCTTTTTTATTGGGCATGGACGCATGAGTGAGCAGCCTGGGCAGTCTCGAAGAAGCGTTGGCCGCGCCCATCACCCTCACCAGGTAGCCACCCACAACGACTGAGCTAATCGGTAGAGGGCAACTACGTTTTTACCGTGGTTGTTTCATGACATTCCCATCGTTTGTTATCTGCCAGGTGTGATGGTGCGTAACTATGAATCTTGCCAAGAGCTACGTCCCGCACGGACAGTGAAGAGCTGGTAAGAAGGACAGCGTTATCGAACGTTAGAGGAGGTGCCATTCTGACGTGCTGCTCAGAATCTATCCAGAAACCAGTTTTGTTATGTTCTTTGAGATGTTTTGGATATGCGTCTTGTTATCCAAGCGAGAGCGAGGCTTCGCTATGGAAGGCATGACACCGAAACTCCTGTCGCCAGAGCTGATAAAGACACTCGCCCTAGGACCTCAGGTCCTGACTAGCTACAAAAGTTCTGTAAAGCAAGTATAGAAGAACAATTTTCCAGAGTTATAAGGCCTTAGCGTGGCCTCTGGAGGAGCCCCGTGGAGGGCTTTCGACTGGCTTCAGCGGCGCGGCTGGGGGCACTCAACTGTTGGAGAACAGCTTGAAATGCTAATGTGTCTGTGCAACAAGACATAGCAGTGAAGCGGGCTGGTTAGGCTAGTGCGCTCCAGTAACTGCACGCGCCGTTGAACCTTCTTACAATGTAGGAAGGTTCAACGGCGCGTGCAGTGCATTTTGATATTGCTGGAAACAGAACCCACACAAGAATCTTTTTAATGCCAAAGGGAACTCATTATCAGTGCACCGCTGTGTCGTGTGCACGGCCAACAGTCACTCCGTTAGTATGCAGGCAGCTGCATCCGACCAGCAGAGCAGGCGCCTGCTGGGGTAATTTTTCGATTTGAGGTGGTACAAAACATCAATCGGCCTTGCGCGTTTTTAAAACTAATGTTGCTTGTTGTTTGCCCGAAAAGGGCAACGCTCAGAAGAGATATATCAGAGAACCCGCGATGCGTGAGGGCCCTCCAAAGCCCTCTCCTCTCTCCTGGAGCCATGAGCGGCTCCTTGCGGCCCTATAATGCGTACAAGGTAAAGCATTGAATTACCAACCTGTTGGAAGGAAAAATGGTACTCAAGTTTACATAACTGGAAAAATTAGGGACTAATTTACTTATTTTTGGGGCCGTGAGCCCGTGAGGTCTTCAGCGCACAGCCCTTCAAAGTTTTAAACTCATTGGACAACCAGCATCATACACCTGAGAATAAACAAGAAAAAGACTCTTTGTTAAGTCTGAGGCGCTAGCAACGTCTTTTTAGATGCGCTATAAATCCCTCACTTAATGTCATACTGGAGCGTTGATGGTTTACTGTTGCACAGGCAGTTAGCAACAACTAATGTTGGAAAATTCAATTAGCTTCAGACACATTTAAGGAATTTCAATTTTTTCAGAAAAATCAAACCGAAAGGCTATCCCATTAGCAATTTCCGCAAGCAGAAGGCGGTGCCTTACAAGACATCCACTTTGGCTCGATGAGACTGAGATCTCGATTGTGGTGGTAGGCAAGAAGGGGACAGAAAAATCAAAGCGCAAGCAAAGGCAGTTGAGTCTTTACGATAATGCACCAATTTCAAACCTAAAGAACATCTGTAGGACTGATTTTGGTTGCTTTGTCCACCGTTTGGCATATCGCCACGGAGAGTTCGCACCTTGTACCTAGTCCGCCAAAATCAGGGGAATACAACGTTCCTATTTCTTGCACTCACCAAATATTTAACTTCGTAAATATGTATGACATGAATCTCCGGTTTTGATGGGCACAATGCACAGCGTTGCCCAGATTAGTTGCCCATGAGCGGTGCACGGTATCCTCAGTTTGGGGATGGCTTCGCTAATGATAAAGCAGCATTACTTGTCAGCAATCATTGCTCATAATTTTTGACTGAGTGTTCCTTTTGTTGTTCGGCAGTCCGTTCTTTTGTGGAACTGAGCAGTCATCGCAAGGGGTGTCTTGCGCATTTTCCAGACTTCAATGCAGCGCCTCAAATGCTGCAGCAGTTGAAACCAACCTGGCCATTTCAGGTTCGTTTGTTGTTTTTTTAAAAGAAATCCGGTTTCTCAGGCACCATCATAACGCCTCAGTAACATCCCAGGAAGACCTGAGGATCGATGGCGGTTTTCTCTCCTCACATTAAGCAAGAGAGCCACGAGTATCCGCATGGAGGAGTTGTCTGTCCGGTGTTCTCATCATTGAGAAGGGACCAGACACAATATGATGCGTACAGCCTGTGGTCTAGCCCCCGGCTCCCCGGAGGTCGTGGTTCCCCCGCTATCATCTGTGCAGCAGCTCTCGCATCAATCCTTGCTGTATTCTTCCTCGTATCCTACTGCTCTATGCTCCAAAAAAAGCAGAGGCTACGGATGTCTGCAGGAAGAAATCTTGCAGAAGACAATGGGACAACGGGTACGCACACAACGGAACACGATGCCCGGCCAATATGTGAAGCGACAGAATACCAGCCTGCATCAACGCAACAAGCTCCTGAAATGTCTCTCAAGCTGCCTATTGCAGATGCCAATGATGAAAGTGCAGGCACTAGTTCATCGAAGCGGAAAATGGAACATGACTCCGAAAAGCATGATGGGTTCTTACTGCAACCGAAGAGGGCAAAGGGACAAGTGAAGCTTCCAGGAGAATCAGCTGTGAATCCTGTCTTAGACAGCACGCTAAGTCAGTTGATTGACGAGACGCTGGCAGCAGGAGACTCAGCGTTGTCACTAGAGGGGTGGCTTTTTGATGCCAACGACGACTTCGAAGAGTTCCCGAACGTGGCTTCTGATGAGCCACATCAAGCAGGCGGGCATTTAGATTTCATTATGGATTCCTCAGGGAAGGAAGCTGGCACTGTGTCATCTAAACGACAGTTCCAATCCGGTGTCGAAAGCTTAATGTACAGGCCCAGTGCTGTGTCTCGTGGTTTCTTTGAGGGGGTTAGCACTCACCCCCAGCTGAGTCAGAAGGCACCGATAACTGCAGACGGACTTGCAAGCACTCAATTTTCAAGTGCGCCAGTGTTTCCGGAAGCATCCCACGCCACGCCACTTGAGTTTCAGCCACCGTCAACACTAAGCGCAATGTACGGAGGGTCGTCGTCTGAGCATTTACAGTTTTTTGGGCAGACGAGCACCGAACAGGGATACGGACAGCCACCGTCAGAACAAGGCACAGACTATGAAGGGTCTTCATCTCAGCATTTACATTTTGTTGGACCCGTGGTCGCCGGAGGGGGATATGAGCAGCGACCTTTAGAGCAAGCCGCAGCCTACGGAGGCACTCCATCTCAGTATTTCTCCTCAAGTGGGGACGTGACGGGGCGATATGAGCAGCGACCGTTAGAGCAAGCCGCAGCCTACGGAGGCACTCCATCTCAGTATTTCTCCTCAAGTGGGGAGGTGACGGGGCCATATGAGCAGCGACCGTTAGAGCAAGCCGCAGCCTACGGAGGCACTCCATATCAGCATTTCTCCTTAAGTGGGGACGTGACGGGGCAGCAGGGATACGAGCAGCAAGCCACACTTCCCGGAGAGACTTCATCTCAAGTTTTTCCTCCAAATGGGCAGGTGACGGCGCAAGAGGGGTACGAACAGCAACAGTTAGCACAACCCGGAGTCAGCAATATGTCTTCACAATATCATTTGCCTTTTGTGGGACAGGTGAGTACCCGACAGGGATCCAATTCTCAATTCGGCAAGAGTTTGAGGGACGAGGCATGTCACCTCACATGTTTGAGTGGTGCTGTTTCCCCTTACACGCTTAGAAGTCAGTCATTCTGCGTGCGAGCAGATCTTTCAACACAATAATTATCATCTCTTTCCTTGCCTAATCATCTTTTGCAGCCTTTGAAAATCGGGCGAAGTGTGAAAGTGGAGCGTTTGGTGTCATGTTCTTTTGATTGCGTTTCAGACACAGCAAAGTTCTTCCCTTGCTGAGCAACATTTGCCCTTCGCGAGGGATATTGAGACACACCCCTTCGTCAGACTGCCGCGTGTCGCACCCGGTGCTGTTGTGAGAGGAATGAAGTGGGAAAACATCAAGCCACCACCCGGTTCTTCTCGCAATGCGTACCACATACTACGCTGCATCAGGAGAATCCTGAAGCTGCCAATTCTTGGAAGTACCGAGTTATTGGACCTAGTGATAAGCGTTGAGCGACTCGTTAGCCACGCACTGTACTGTATGGATGCAGACACTACCCATTTGAAACCGAAGCTGGTTGCCAGGAAGTTAGCATTTGGATTTATGTTGTTGGATTCGCTTTATTCCGCGAGTGAGGTACTGGGGCGAAAGGCAAGGCGTAACGAATGGTGGCCGGCGGTTCTCAATGCTATTCCATTTTTTGTTGGCCCTTTTCGGAATGTGCCGAAAGACACAGCAGAGTCTTCCAATATTAACTTGGCGCTACTACTTGACCAAAGCATAGACTTTTACAGGCGCGGTATGCGCGCCCCACCAGAGGTATTGATTCGAGTCAAACGCCTTATTGCAATGACCACGGTATCCCATAGGCTTCAGCAGGTTACCTGGAGAAGTTGGGCATATGATGACCGTGAGTGGCAGTCATTTCCGTGATATTTTTTGCCACATGAAGGCATCAGAGCTGCAACCAAAACCGCGGTTGTGGTTCAACGATATGCAATGGGTACCATGCACAACGTGCATACTGGCAAATGTAGAGCACACGTGCTATTGCGTGCTTTTTTCACAATGTTTGTGCCGACAAGTTGGCTGTTTTATCAATCAGTTGTCTACTGTTGCGCCTTGGCTCTATTGAGTTCAAACGCCAGGGGCAACATCAAACGAAAGAGCTTCGGATGCTCTTCGGATCTTTCGACTGGTGCAGCAGACACCTTAGGATACATAAATTCATTTCTCAGCGAGCAAACGCGAACATTTCCCAAAGACATTATGCGTCAGCGCTTATTCAGGACTATTGTTGAGTGAGCGGTCGTTGATGTACCAGACTGCAGTTTTCTGTGTCATTTGGAGCAGTTGAGCATACAAAGCCGATCTACAACGTTGCAGAAACGCCTCGAGTTCTGTTGGGAGGAGCATACAATCTCTCGAACTACTAGGGATGGAGGTCAGCTCCTTGATGCGACATAGCCGGGGCTGTTGGAATGTATGAAAACAATTTTTATTTAGAGCACAATTCATTGGTAAACTTGGTCGCGTTATTGATTGTTTGGCAACGACGCGGTAATTCGTTGGCATTGTTTTGCACGGCTTCAACTGGCTGCTCGGAGGAGTACGGGTGGGCGCTATCTCTGCCTTCTGCACACTTTTCGTTCAATCTTGAACATACTTGTGTCGGTGGCTTGGTATTACTACCTCTTGATTGCCGGCGCGCAGTGTCGGATAGCTGCAGCTCAAAAATGTGAATAATTGTAGCTGTTCGTGTTTTGTAGATTGGTGGTATTCTCTGTTTGATGCCTACATTATTTCATATTTAGTTGGGACCTTTCGCTGGCACTGTTTGTATGGAGATGGAAGGGCATGTCAAGGCTTCAAACTGCTCAGGCAGCAAGGTGTGTGACGTCTATTCGTCGTTGATAATACGGAGATGGAAGAGTCCTTCAGTTCTCATGCTGCTTCGTTGAAATCCAGCTACGGAACGGGGTCCTCTTGCGAAATCGTAACAAATAGAATCTATAGACATGCGCTGTTCTCTTAATTGGTGTCTTAGCCATGTTTTCATATGAATCCGCACGTACATATCCTCTGCGTTTTTCGGCCCGTATCAGCGGCCATACCCATGTTTTCCTAGAATTGCCAGCATCCCGCTGTACTACGTTGGTCTGATATTCTTTGGCAACTACATGTTTCATAAGGGCTTTAGCGCACGCGCTGCTGAAGCTGAGAGCGTTTAGGCAGATAGTTCCTGCTCGAAACAAAAAGCAATTCGTGCTCGCTGCTGTAATTTTTCCTCTTCTACCTGGGCTTCAGCCCTTGTTCCCCACAGTAGCTCCAGCATTATCATAATTCATATTCAGGTCCAGTATAGCTAATACTTTCTGTATGATTCACTGACACGGAGTCCCATCGTGAGGCAGGTGCTGCGGGATCGAGTCGTGCGCGTTTCCCCGAGTCTCGATGCAGCGAGCCAAGAAACGTCACAGACATCCTTGGGCAGCATATTGGGCAGAAATAACTAAATATCCCTTATGAAGTATCAGGAAATGGTGTTTTCACGCTGGAGTTTTTTCTTTACTGCACGTTGTAGCAGCTGCCACGCCAAGAGGAACTCTACAGTGTCAAAGCCGATGAGCTCTTTCTGTAGCGTCCTTAAAGTGATCCTGCTGCGCGGATTGTATCAGTACATAGCTACGGCATTTTGTTACTGATTTTCCAAGAGAGTCATGCTGGCCGAGAGTTCTCTCTGTCCTGACCAAAGCTTGCAAGGTGTGGCTACACATGTGCCCTTGAGGGGGGGATTTGGACAACTGCGAACATTGCGAAGGCCATATTTTTTGTTTCCTTTTGGCTCGTCGTGTACAAATTTTATTTCTTAACACTATTTTTAGTCTACAGCTAATACCTGTCCATCGGATTAAAGCCACTGGCCCAGTGGACAGACCCGAAGTAGTTGGCCAGCGTCAATTGAAGAGTGTCTCCTTCAGTTGCCATCTCATTGTCAAAAGCTTCAAGTCAACGAATTATTTTGTAGCTCCCTCCAAAGATCAATGGTGAACGCTAGGCCCCCAGGTTGGTCCCCACAGGCGGAGCAGCTTGCGGGTGATCTGCAGAACTTCAAAGCTTCGGTCTTTCCTTCAGTAGAAAAGCAGGAACGAAGATATTTATACTGCCGGTCGCCACTTTCTGTTGGTCTGAGCCGAGGAAGCACAACTGTTGTTACCAGCCTAGCTGCCTTTGCCTCTGTCCTCGCTATCTTCTTCCTTGTATCCTACTGTGCCCTGCTACTCAAAAGGGGAAGGATACAGCTGCCTGCAGAAAGGAAACTTGCAGGGGGTGAAAACATGGCAGATACTCGCTGGACGGAACACATTGCCTGGCCAATTTGCGAAGGACCAGCATCCCACCCTGCATCAGAGCAGCAAGCTCATGAAATATGTTACATGCCGCCTATTGCAGATGCCAATGATAAAAGTGCAGGCACTAGTTCACGGAAGCGGAAAATGGAACAAGACCATGAAAGTCATGACGGCTTCTCAGTGCAACTGAAGAAGCCGGCTGTGAAGTCAGGAGAATCCACTTCGGCTATTTTGGATACTTCACTGGGTCAATTCATAGGATCGGCGCTCGCAGTGGAAGATGCAGCCTTGTCAGTAGAGGGATGGCTTCTTAATTCCAGTGAAGACTTTGAAGAATTGCCCTCAAGACTGGCACCTGATGAGCCACAACGGGCAGGCGGGCATTCCGAGTTCATAGTGGACTCCTCAAGGAAGGACGATGACACTGTGACAACTAAACAGCAGTTGGACTCCAGTTTTGAAAGCTTAATGAACAGGCCCAGTGCTGAGTCTCTTGGTTATCTTGAGGAGATGATTAACGCTCAGCCCCCGCAGAGCCACGACGCACTCAAAATTACAGACATCTCAGGAAACATTCCTTTTTCAAGTGCACCAGTGTTTCCTGAAGCATTCCAAGCCGTGCCAACTGAGTTACAGCCATCGTCAACACTAGCACCAATGTACGGAGAGTCTCCATTTCAAATTTCACCTTTCTTTGAGCAGATGGCCACTCAACAGGGTGAACAGCAGCCATCGTCAGCACAACCCACTGTCTTTGATGTAGCTTCGCCCCAATTATCAGCTTTTGCTGGACAGAAAAGTATTCAACAGGGAAACAAGCCCATCTCTGATGAAAACCTGAGAAACGAGGTACGTCATATCACGTTCTTCAGCAAAGCTGCCTTCTTCTGAACGCTTAAAAGTTACTCACAGTTAACATTCCTGCTAACGCATATGCAGACACGCCTTTGTCGTTGAATAGTAATCGTCGCTTTTTGTGTTTTTGCGGCGTTCTCAAACTGAGCAAAATATGAAGATGGATAGTTTGGTGTCGTGTTCATTTGGCTGCTTATCAGGCGAATCTCTCGCTTAGTACCGTTTCTGACTTTCGTGTTCCACCTTTGGGGGGTTCGGCTTCTTCGCAGAAGGATTTTAGCACGCACCCGTTTGTCAGGTTGCCGCGTTTGCTACCGGGTGCTTATGTTCGTCATTTTGGATCAGCGCTTTCAAACGCGTCATTCAGGAAGCAGGCGTACCTTACTCACGCATTGGTGATTGTGAAAGACTTGCTGAAGATGCCATTCCTTGACAGTATGAATCTAGAAATCCTAATGAGCGCCGTTGAGCGGCTCGTCTACTATGCATTGCACCATATGAGGAGCGAAACTGAAGGGGAGAAGCCAGAGGTGATCGTTCAAAGGTTGGCGCTTGCTTTTTTGCTGGTAGATTCGCTATATGCTGCCAGCGAGGTACTTGGATTACGGGCAAAACGCAAGAAATGGTGGGAGGAAGTCATGAATACAATTCCATACTATACGGGCCCTTCCGGGAGTGCAGCTACAAGTCCACTGGCAGTGAAACATGATCATTTGGCGCAATCGCTGAACAATGCTCTAAACTTTTACAGGCGCGGTATGCGCCCTTCAGCAGATTTTCTGGTTGGACTCAAGCGAACTATCCTTTGCGCGAATACCATACCTGCACTCAGTAAGGGCTACTGGAAAGAGTGGTTAGCGGATGATCGCCAGTGGAGGGCGTCCCAGGGAAATTCTAAACCGCATTAAAGCATCAGAGCTTCAATGAAAACCTCTGCTTCGGCTCCAGGAGATGCAATGTGCAACCAGCGGAACATGCATACTGGCAAATGTGTAGCGCGCATGCGTGCCTTTTTCACAATGTCTCTGCTGAGAAAGTGGCTGTTTTATCAAACTGGTTGTCTGCAGTTGCGCCTTAAGCCGTATTGATCTCAAATGCTTGAGGCTATATCAAATAGAAGAACTTCAGATACTGTCGGATCCTTCGACTGGTGGAGCAGACACATCAGGATAGATGCGAAATATATTTCTCAACAAATGAACGGGAGCATCTCCGGAAGACCTTATTCGTCGCCGCTTATTCAGGAATATTATCAAGTGAACGGCCGTTGATGTGCCAGGCTGCAGTGTAGTGTGTCATTTGGAGCAGTCGAACATAACAGAGCCGATTCCCAACCTTGCAGAAGCGTCCCGAGTCCTGTTAGGAGCATACAGTCTTACAAACCACGCACAACTGGCGCTGTTCAAGTCAAGTGGGCGGGAGTAGTTGTCATTTGGAGCGAACTTCGTAGGTAAACTTGGTCGCGTTATTGACTGCTTGGCAACGACGTGGCAACTCGTTGGTACCCTGTTCAGACGATTTTTCTTGGCTTCAACCAGGTGCTGGGATAAATGACTAGAGTACGAGTGAGCGTTATCTCTGGCTTCTGCACACAGCGTTCCTTCAATTTTGAAGATACTTTTGTCTGCTGTTGCAAGGAATTTGTGAGGCAGCACGAATTGTGCGACCTTTCTACTCAGGGACCGAAATTGCTTTCATTGCAGCGCGAACAGTGCGTTCGGTGGCTCGGTATTAATGTCTGCAGGGCCTGGTTCGAAGTGTTCGATACTTGCGTCGAAAAAATGGTGAGTTGTTGCACGTGTTCGTGCTTCGTCGCTTCGTGATTCTCTGTTAGACACTGATTCTATATATTTTGTTGGGACCTACTAGTAACACTGGTTGTGGCCGAGGCATTCGTGTTGCATGCAGCTAGACTGAATGCAATCCCTTTTACTTTTGAACATGCTAGTGAGTTGCTAGTTTCGCGCGGCAAGGTGGCCTAGGGCATGTTGTCCTACAGTACTGAGGACATCAGAGGACGTCAGGGCCATATATATGCATGTGCTGAGCAGATATTTAAAGCTGTGGCATTGTATTATGCTGGAATACATCTTTTTAACTGCCTAGATAAGAATTAGGATTACGTCACAACCAACTCCATCGTCACTCTCGCCCAGCGATCGAGGCAGGAGGATTCCCGGTCCTTTTGCACCTAACAGGTGGCTCTCGGATTTTTCCTTCGGTTTTCATCGAAATCAAACAAGAAGTTTTATTTGACAAGCTTCCCTGGGAAGTTCTGCAGATTATTTTGGACATTCGTTACATTCGGTTTCCTGAGCACCCTGGTTCAGAGCAGGAGTTTCTGTCTTCATCCATATTGTTACTATCAAGCCATATAGCCGTCCTTTCAGGTTTTGAGGAATCATATTTTCTTTGCTACAATGCCACATGTTGGGGGCGCAGGATTAAGGGATCTGTGGGCCCAGTCTGATTGCAGACTATTCAGCAGGGCACAACCAACCGGATGGCGATGACCGTCCGGAAAGTGGGTTGTGCCCTGCTGAATAGAATAGCTAGCGTTTTCGTTCGAACAGAAAATGCTTGAAATTTGCAAAATACACAGGCATTCCCCAACGGATGCGGATCTTGAGAATTAATGAAGCTTGGTACTGATCGTGACGTTCATTGAGTCTGTCAGTGACCCGTAGCCCACAAACACTTAAGCTTGCGCTTGCGTAGCATCCTAGACGACTGTGCAGCTTCTCTGTTTCCACATTAACGTATTCCGGTTTACTTTGACTTTCGAAACCAAGCTGCGTATTCTTCGGGCAAGTTGTCTCTGGGCAAGTTGTCACTTGTCTAATGGAATGCCTTGAGCGGTCGCTCGTTGAGCTGGTAATCAGCAGCTTGATCCGATGGAGTTTCGGGCTTTGCAAGTCACGTACAAAAAGCTTAATGCGTCGGCTGTAACGTAACACTACTCATGTTGCCTGCACCTCTCATTCACGTGGACCACGAAGCCAATGCGCATGCTACAGCAGCACACATGCGATGTTGCAACGTTCTTGTCTTCTCACACGGCTGATGCCTCCGCAACTTAGGCATCTTCATCCCACATTTCCTCCAAAAGGGCCTACTTCTGGTGACTTCTTGCGGAGACCTCACCGCTTGGGGTTCTCGTTTACCATTCGCCGCAAACGTCAGCATGAACGCTGTATGCGCATGAGTCGTTTACAGACCTTATGTAGGCGGTGGGGTGCGATTACAGGCTTTCTGGAAAACAACGCCGTAAAACTTTTAGAACCTAGAAACGCTTTTGGCGGGCGAGCTGCTGGTAACTTTCTCAAGACTTCCTCAGCGTATGTAGTGCCGTCAGCATACCCTATCTGCCGCTTAGGATCCAGCAACCTAGAAAGCAGGCCGCTTCTGAACTGAAATTCGGAAGATCACTTGCTCTGGAAGTCCGGTGTGGGCCGACGTACTTCAAGGGAAGTTGGATTGACGGAGCGCTACGATTGAAGAGGTCACGCTATGCTACAGCATCACTGTCCCTTCTGATGACCGGTAATCCAGATAAAGGGGTTCAGAAAGAGGGCAGGAGAACCAGGGGAAATCATAGGTGAAAGGGGGGCTTGGAGTGTTAAAACCACTGCAGGCAAGGTGCCGAAGCTAGCTAAGTACAAGCCTGACGCCGCCAGCGTTGTGTCTGACACAATCTGCCGTGCCCAAGGCACGGCTAGCCCCCAAAGCTGAAAATTTTTGAAAGTTCTGAGTTGAAGAAAGTCCAAAATGTGGCGTTTTTATTGGCGTGGCGTGGATTTGCGGCCTTTCTGGCTTCTATCACGCCATCATCTATGCGAATTTTTAAACCTCTGCAAAACCCACATCGTACTTATGATGTTTCGAGTTAGCTTCTTGCACGTCCTCACCCTCTCCAGTCAGGGAACCCGACGCCTCGAGCCCATTTTGTCATAGCTGGAAAACCTCCTTTGTACCAAGCTGCTTTCAGCATGGACGGTGAACTGTTGTCCCCGTAAAGGTTTAGCGTTCTGGTCGGAGCCTGAGAAAATCCAGGTTTTTAGTGCCATGCAAAAATCGCTGACAAACGCTAAGCAGGTCCATACACGCCTTGAAACTGCGTACTAGAAGCCCACGTTGCTAACAGACCCAACTTCGCACTGGTGCCTTACGGACAAATGATAGAAATGCAGATGTGCTGCTGCGTTTTGAAGCCATACCTCCAGGCCTGACGGCATAAACATGTATGGAAAAGAGCCTAAAGGTTGCTTCATGAATACCCTAGTACTAGACATTTGTCCTGGCGTGTGTTTGAAATGAAGTGTAGCGCCTATCTGCACGGATTCCGGCAACGCTGAGGCCGAACGATACAACTCATGATGTATGCTGCACAATCGCTTTTAAGCAGACGCCGGCATTCAATACTATTGTGTCGTTCCAATGCCTCTTGCGGACTGTCATCAAAAGTTCCGTCGGAGTCTATGCCCATCACTCTACCGCGCATTATGACAGTGAGAAAGCATAAAGCATAAATCCAGAAGCCATAGCGCTCTGGCAGTAAACAAGTGTCGCACGTGGTTCTGCTGTGTTGCTAAGCTAGCAAGTGCGCCAGGGCTAGAGTTTCTTCTTATCAGTGGCATTCTACGCTTGGGCAGAGTCAATGCTCCCGTGGTTCCATGAGTTTCATGAGTGCAACAAATGCAGGCAGGGCGATGCAAAACACTTTGAATAAAAGAACACCTTGGGAAAACACTCCAGTGCTGCCGGCGGCTGACTAGAGCGAACAATGTTGAGGCCTTCATGCGAACTGAAAAGGAAGCAAGGCTAGGCCAAAGCACAATCCCAGGAATGCAACAGTAAGCCTATACAGATATACAAAGAGAAGCGAAAAAAGTCCCTAGCCATTTTCTATGGAAGCCTCAAGCCTTCACAGGTACGTAGAGTCTTCCAAGAAGGCGGGCATCGCGGCGAACAGCCTAATCGAGAACTTCGCATTTTCGGCACAGTCGCCTCTTAACTTAGCCCTAACCGCTTAAACACAATA
Organism: Eimeria necatrix; assembly: GCF_000499385.1. Lineage (NCBI taxonomy): Eukaryota > Apicomplexa > Conoidasida > Eucoccidiorida > Eimeriidae > Eimeria > Eimeria necatrix. The sequence goes on from NW_013652479.1 coordinate 40,512, forward strand.
CCTCCCACGCCCAATTTTGTGAATCAAGGCTGAACAGAGATAATCTGATCGAAGCTTTGAATTTCCGGAGATCAGCCAAACCGTCACCTGAACCGCCGCAGCGCTCTACAGCCGAAGTTGTTTCTTTGAAGCAGCGAGCAAGGACAACGATTTGACGATTTGATTTAAATCATGCACCATTTATCATCCTATATTTCAGACTGAATAAATGGAAGCATAACTACACTGTAACACAATCTATTACTAGGTAAAACCGTAGCACACTCATCAGCTCATCCATGCGGAGCCCGAGCGCGCCCGTAGCAAACTTCTGCTGTAAACTTCTCACTAAGGGAAAGTGTAATAATGAAAAAGAAATTACTGCTAAAAAAACTGCATATCAGCTTGACTGTGGCCTAATTCTAGCGGGAAGGAGTGAAGATGGCGAAGAACAATGCAGAGTTAATGCTGCGCTGAGCAAGGTAGCCCTGGCCCCCTTCGCCCACGTACCTTCAATGTCTCAGACTATAGCAGCAATCAAGTGCCACAAGAATGAAAATATTAGCTATATATTTGGCATTAACATTAGCAGGCGTGGTATTTGTTGTTGCATAGCTGGCGTTGGAGGGCACTGGAATTCATCAACTGCAGAGCCAGCAAAGTCCTGTCTCCGTGAGATCTCCGTGGGACGTGTGACGAGCCCTATCTGCGGGCTGCAGGTGCCCGTACTTCAAGTGCGTATTACTGCATTCCAAGGCGAAAGGCCTTGTACAGCTTGCTCATTGGCATACTTGGGGCCGTTTCCTTGAAATACAGGCCTATCGAATTTGCGCCTCTCAACCGCCGCGGGTTGCTGGATTCCCCCCACGCAATTCCTCCATTTCCAGCGTTTATTTAGAGTGCATACGGAGCTGATGGGGTTTCAAAGTCGCTGCAATTTGCGAGGTGGGTTGGTGGTGGCCAGTATCCCGTTAATTGCTTGGCTCTACGTTACTGTCTCCCCCGCCTGCGTTCGATCAGCATCAGCGGAAGCCGTGGCGTCGCTAGACCCGCCTCATGGCGTAGCCCAAAATGATTCTTCAGCTTTTTCGGGATTTCTCCCGAAGCCAGTGCAAGCTGCGAGCGATATATCCGCCACCGCAGGGGCATCCTCAGTTTCTACACCTCATGCTGCCCCAGCAAGGACAGCACAACAAGAAAACTCCGAAAGGAAACGAGGTCACAGCTACATGTTTGCCGCTGACCCCATCGTAAAGGAGGCCTCGACCCCAGAAGAGTATGAGAGTGTGTTGAAGAGGGCAGATGTCGCCGACAAGGGGCTGGTGATGATGCTCTACTCGGCGTGGTGTCCGCACTGTTTCTCTTACAGAAAAACCTTTTCACGGCTGGCTATGGATCTGCGTGATCATTTTCATTTCGCTGCACTAAACTGCATGGAAAATGAAGCCACTATGGATATTTGCAGCAACTTAGGCATCTCGGCGCTCCCATCTATCAAGCTTTTTGTCCCACAATCCCTATACCTGAGACTTCCAGCCTCTGAGCGGCATGCAAATCTCGACACCTCATCTGTGGGGGGCGTGCGTCCTGGGTATTCTCTGATGCACGATGGGGGAGCCTTGGATTCGTTCGACACGCAGCGGTCGGGAACTCATGCTGTCCATTCTCTTGCCCTCCCTGGCGACGACATCTATCTTGCTGTGCAGTATGCAGCTCGCAAGACCCAGCAAATAATTCCGAAGGATGAACTGTAAGTCTTTGTTTCGAAGTTTTGCGGAGATATTTTCTGCCTTTGCATGGGTTCATCACACCGTCAGTTTCTCTTGCCCCCGAATATTCCCTTGCTTCTGAATGCTATGCTGATGCAGCCGGCTAACGCTGGAGGGCGATTTCTCCGCCTTTGATCACCTGCGCGGAGTTCCGTGCAGTGCCAACAGATGGAGGGAGGAGCAATTTTTGGTTCCTGATGTTTCACCCAGCTCGTCTGTCGACCCAGTCTCCCAGGGAAATCAGGAAACAGGAAACAAGGAAGGGAGTAGCAGCTTGCAGGCTCAACACTTTGAAGCATCAAACGAGTTTTCATCCCGCGCGCGAGTGCACGACGCCGTCAGAGGCCTACAATTTGTGTTGGCGACTTGGGTCGTGACCGTGGGGGAGCATATGAACTTGGCTGACCAGTTTGCACTGATGGATTTACTCGAGACGGTGCGTGCTGTGATGCCTTTTCAGTCGGTAAAGAAAGCCGCATCTTTCGCTGTAATCCATTTGTACAACTCTATCCAGAGCCAGCCAGTTTCCCCCACCATACGAAGGGTTAAAACCAAGGCAGATGAATCTGCACGTTTTTCGGAGTATCTTCAGCTGTACAGAGAGCTTGACGACTCTATTCGCACATACAAAGGTCTGAAGACTGCAGATTGGCGCAAGTGGATAGGTACAGTGCCTTTTGGTGCCGAAGCGCAGCCCCTACCTCCTCTGGAAGAACCCAACTTTAAACACTGCACGACTGCCACGTGTAGCGTTTGGATGCTGATGCACGTGCTAGCAGAGGGCGCCAAGCAATTGTCACTCAAAGTGAATGAGAACCCTAAGTGTGGACCAAACCAGCTTTTCTTTTTGACGAAAGGACAAGCGCTGCCAGTTTACCTCCTGCAGCAGCAACAGCGACGGGGGAGACCTGTGAATCTTGACGAAGTTATTGACAGCGCGTCCTTGTCGACTGTAAGTATTGTATTCCTGCGTAGGTCAGAAAAGATTTATATGGCAGTAGAGACCCTTATGTATGCAGAGCGGACGCACTCCTCGGATGCCTTCAGCAGCATCAGCAAAAAGAAAAGCATGGCGTGCATGGTGCCCTCTTTTTGCCAACAAATGGGTTAGCACTCCACAGTTTTCTCTCTGAATGTGCCTTCATGGAAATGCTTTGATACGTTGCTCATGCGCAGGAAGAGCTAATAGAACGTGACCCGTCTTTGGGATGCATGTCCATACCGGCCTTCGAAATTGCCTATGTTATATACAATTTCCTGCACCGGTTTTTTGGCTGCGCTGCATGCCAAAAGCACTTTACTTTGTTATTCTCAAGGCGAAGCCACGGGCTGAGCAACTTATCGCCTCCTAAGGGAGATGCCCTCATCTCCTTACCGTTCCCGCCATCTGCGGCCACAATGATGCAGACCCACGAGCAGACATCCTTGCCTGAAGAAGCCGAAAGTTCCCTTCTGGAGCGTTTCAGAGGACAGCTGGAGGGTTCAAGCGCCGCATGGGCACAAAGGCATGTGGAAGCAGATAAGTTGGACGAGCTCAAACTGTGGCTGTGGAGGCTTCACAACGCAGTCAGTGTACGTACAGCTGCTGATGCCACGCTGGCCCATCTCAGTGGCGATGGCAGTGCTCTTAATTATGCCAACTGTGACGTGAGGTGGCCACCAAGAGCAGTGTGCACTAGCTGTAGAAACGCATCAGCTCCAGATATGGGCTTGATCTCTGTGCCACTGCTTGTGGCAAGAGATGCAGACAAGAACGTCCTTGCCATGGAAGAAGTGTCCGACGACTTCAACAAAACGCAAATTCTTTACTTTTTAAGGAAGAGCTACTGGCCAGATAAGGCGGCGAGCATGAAAATCTGATCGAAAGCAGGTCTTCGGTCTTTCTGGCTGTCGCATGCAGCACCAGCAGCAGACGCAGCTGCAAGCAATTCCATTCTTTCGGAACTAAGGTTTATTTCAACGCAGAACAGGAATACTCATGGGGACGTGACGAGAGAAGATTGTCCCACCTGGCAGAACGTCTCGGCAGAGAACTGCCGACCTTTCGGAACGTCCCCGCAGAGAATTGAACAGGGACAATGAACAGGACGAGAAGATCTGAAACAAGCAGCAACGGGCAATAATGGCAACCCAGGCATCAGCAGCAGCTCTTTTGGACTCGAAGATGCCTACTGTCTTGCTAAGAAGCAGCAGTACCTGCAGCACGTAGAAGGTCAGTCGGGCAGCGACAACGCTCCGTTTGTTTCCTCCTGCTGAGTACTGTGCGGAGGAGCACGTGCGGCACTAGCAGCAGCAGCAGCAACAATTGAAGTAGACGAACAGCAGCTTTGGTGGCTGTATTGCTGGTTGTTTCCGTTCGAAGAAGCGGCAAAAGCAACGCGCACAGCAGCGGCAGCCACAGGATGCACAACAGCAGTGCCTGCTCTGATTGAATGCACAAAATTCAACTGCACAGAAGCAGCAGCAGTGACCATGATTTTAGTCTGGACCTTAGGACAGAAATGAGGCGGCTGACTTCAGTCGGCGTATGCGTGAGTACATCGCCTGCCTGGAAGTATTCCAGCTTGAGGTAAAGCAGCTGCTGCCATGCCATTTTCCGGGCCTTTTCTGCAGCCGTTCGTGCGCCTGCGCATACGCTGGTAATGAATTTTGTGGCTGCAGAAGTCCTAGGCTCTGCGGGATATTCCGTGGCACGAAGTGGCAGCTGTGGCATCAGCTTATGCAGCTGCTGCCAGCATTGTGGACACTTAAAATGCAGCGAGCCGTAGACAGCAGAAGTGGATAGAAAGCAGCTGATACATTCATGTCTTGTGTACGTGCTGCTATGCGGCGGCAGCTTTGTTATTCGAGGCCTTTTGTGATATGCTTATTTTGCGACAGCTGCGCCCTTCCCGCAACGTTGTCTTTGGCAGTTTTATATGGTGAAGCGGTTTCCATGTGGCGCATAGCTTTACTGCATCAACCAAGCATTTGGGTGACAGACTTCAATATCTGTGAAAGTTCGAAGGCTGCGTTTCTATGCTCTCATTGCTTGACATGCTTGGATGCCGTGGGCTGAGCCTCATTGTTGTCTTCTACTTAAAAGGCTTGGTGAGCAGGCAGGCTGTTGAACGCGGATACTGCAGGGAGAGGCGCGGTTGCTGCGAAAGCAGCAGTAGTAGCCAAAAAAGCACTTTTTGGTACGCCAGCAGATGCAGTAATGACGTCTGCACCACCAACAACAAACAAACGGCAAATATAGGGCTAAAAGCGGCTGCCGTCGCCATGCAAGTTGCAGGGTTAGCAGTGAGTAGAGCCATCGCAGCAACAGCAGCCGACAGAGTGAATTTCAGGTGCATTTTGCACGATAGCAGTTACTGCCGCACGCACATTGACAAGGATAAGAACTAATGTACTGGGAACGACTGCAAAGACCAGCTGAATGCGCCAACTCGGTAGGAGACCCGTGCAACAGATCCTGTGGTGAAGAAAAAGAAGTTGCTTCTCCGCTGGCCTTGAATTATTAATCCCTATATCTGTGTGTCTAAGCATGGCATATAGGGCCGTTTGTCCCCAAAGTTTCGTGAGTTTCATACGCATGTTCTGTGTCCATCACGACTACGTGACCACCAGCCACGGGGGACAGAAGACTAGACCTCCCTTGCTCTGACTAAATATTATTATTGGCAATGCCTGCCTATACTTGGGGAAATGTTGAATCGTTCGTGCATTGCCGAGCGTCTTAAGTACTGAGCCAGGCGCCTGTGGGCTTCCTCCTGCCCTTTACCATTATCCTAAGGCTATAGGGTCATATCAGTTCGTTGCCAGCTTCCTCATTGCCTCCAGTCACAACTCTATACTAGAACCCATCGGCTCCCTTGGCAAGATGGCTCCAATCATCCCCGCGAAGCGGACCACTGCAAATGCAGACAAGGTCGAACTCCGTGCTCACCACTTCATTCGCTACCACAATTTTCCTGAAGTGCTCATTCCTGACGGGCAGTGTCGCTTACTAATGGCAACAGTTCTGCACCTGATGGAGTTTAATTTCACCAAGCCTTTCGCCCATCGTCACCAGAGCGACAGGAAGGCCGAGAGGTTCAAAAATGCTTTGGCGCAAACGCTCTGTACTGACACGCAGTCAAACTGTTGGGTGTGGGAGCGTTTTTTCCATGCTCTCGAGCTAGCACGAAATACGGCAAATCTCGCATCCACCAAACGCCGAATCTTTTGAAGGATGGCTAATCAAAAACCGCTTATCGGAGTGGATCTTCATGTTAGCAGCGCTTTGCTCGCCACTCTTTCATCCCTGTGACGAAGCAGCTCAACAGCTCTGCAGTAGAGAGCGAAGTACCATCTTGCATGATAAGTGGCAGTGAAAAACGTACGCGGATTCACCGCAGTGTGATGTTTAATATACCTTTGGAAACCAACTACACTTGAGCAGTGAGCATTCAGCAACTTTTGCCGCGCATTGTAAATTTTCGCTGCAGCAGCGCGGTCCATTAATCTGTACAGGGCCTATTGCCAAAGCGGCCAACTATTTGGCATCGCTTCCCTTTTACTTCTGCTACGTAATATTTCGCATGGCCCACCTCGTTTCGCACACCTCGGCGACTTCGGTCGGTCTGGAGGCAGCCGTCAGCTGGATTTCCACATTTTGTGCAATCGTCAGTGCTACGAGCCACCGAGGAAACCATTAGATCCCGAGCCTTCAGGGCGACGACGACAACGTTCCTTAACCAGAAAACTACCGATTTGTTCCTCGGACCACCGGGCCATGTGAGAAACTCAACAGCTGCTATCACCTCAGTGTTACCTGTAAGGTTGTAGGCGCTTTTTTGGCCTTCTCCAGCGGCAGTCAACCTCATTGTCGACCCCCTACTCCCTTCCTCCAAGGTAGCATCCTCATCGTTTTTCTTGTGCGCCTTACCTCCTCATCTCTCCCTTTTCTTGCGCGCCTTATTTCTCCCTACTCTCGTCTCTGGGTTTCCCTTTACTCTAGCCTTGTTCCTACACGTTTCATTTTGGGCACACTGGAGATTCGTTTTTGTCCCGTGGTTTCTCAACTCGCCGGCCAGACGTTTGTTCGTGAGCCCAGCGGCTGGCGTCCACCAGGGACAACAGAGTGTTTACTTGCATTTGCACTTTCACCTGCATCCGCGCTTAGCATGAAACTACCAGTTACATGCTGTACACTTTCTGTAATAGCCACCCAGTGAACAGTCACGATAGTAGTCTCACTATATAAAGGAAATTACGATACTAACAAGCCCAAAAGCACATGCATACACAAAATTAGCAAAACAGAAAAAATATGCGGAATTCATAAATCAGTAGAGAAACGGAAGGGAGAAGGAATAGCAGAAACTGCATTTACAGCGGTAGCAGATGCAATAGCAACAATCACCCTGCTTAAGATCGCTAGAGATAAAGTGGAACACAAAAGCAATTTCCGCAGCAAGAGCCAGAAAGCGGCGGCTACAGTGACGGCAGCTGCAACAGCAACAGCAAACACAATCGCAGCGGCAATCACAAGCTTATCTTCACTCTCGAAAACGATAGCGTAGCACATGCAAAACCAGCAGCCACAGTAACTTGTCAGTAGCAAAAGCGACCGGCACAGCACACAAAATAACAGCGGCAGAGTTGATATGACTGACTGCTCAAAAGGTGAAGCCTTCCCCGTAAATGGAGACCGACTTCACATACAGACCGCACGAAGAGAAACTATGCCTACAGAGGTTTCAGAAAACATCATTGGGATAGCTTCGTAGCGACTCTGTATTTTTTGCGTATCTTTTTTATTGAGGATTGTTGCAATTCCCTTAGTGGTCTTTCACCGAAAACTAAAGGCTGCGACAGCTGGAGCGGATTCTTGTGAGGCAAGGGGATATCTACGGGACGCGGGGTGTTGTAGTGATGCGCACTCAAATGGAGCAAGAAAATGGCTTGTTTGGACCGCGCAGACTGAAGAAGACAAAACACGCAAAGCATTCACGGAATGTGAAGAAAAGACGTGCAGAGGGTGTTGAGATCATGAGAACTCGGGAAACAACCACAGGGCTTGGGCTGGCAGTTACCCTGTAGCCAAAAAGGAAGCTGAAGAAGCCGATGAGTCAGGTGTTGCTGAGAACGTTCAATCCGATTCCAGTTCTCTGCGTGCATAACTGTAATATCGCCTGTCCCGTGGATATCCACTTGCCTTGCCCGCATCCGCTTCAGCTGTCGCATTGAGTATATGTTCTTTCAACGCATAAATCAGCTGTCACCGGTATTGTGGTGTGTGGGTTGACCGGCAATATGGGGCTACGTAGGCGTCAATCTAGACTTGTTGTGCTACAAAGACGCCGCGAAACAATTTTCACTTCCGCTGGATTGAGGGAAAAGCCAAAGCATCGAGGCCCGTAATCGACTGATTGCGTTTAATCGGTGGCAAGGGAAACACCGCAAGTACCCGGGTGACATTGCAAAGACCGTTATTAGAGAGGAAAGAGGTGCTTGCAGCGGAGCTTGTAAGATACTAATTAGCATATATATCACTTGATCCGTACAGCGTCCTATGGGAAGGGGCTACCGTCCAGTTCAAAGAATGAGAAACAGCAGGAGAATCGGCAGGAGCACGGGGATCACAGGCATTCTCAGAAAAAATATAGACCAAGCGACGAAGTGAATTCGTACTCTGGCTTGGTGCGGGGCCCACGAAGAACAAGATAGTTTCGGCAGAAGCAGGTGACAAGGTGCCGGCCACATCCAAATAGCGTGAAGCTTGCTAGCGACAGCTTTGGCCGCCTCAGAACTAATGGTGTGTCCGAAATAAGTGATCTACTTGCAAAATTGCACTAGCGGGGCTTGGGGTAGAAATTATCCCTGGAAAGATTCTTCGCATCTACTGCAGAAAGCTCAACGTTTATGGGGAGGTCGGAACTACACCTCATTACGCATAGGCAGTGGCATCTTGAGGCTACCAAGGCTGCGGCTAGCAAGCTATATGCTGTCTGGATGTGGCACGGGGTGTTATTGACACGATGTGGCACGGGGTGTTATTGACGGATGAGATCGGTTCAAGAATTCATCGGCACTGCAAACTACTGTCGCATGTTCACGTGGCCTCACTCTGCGGATGTTACCATCCCATTTTCCTACAGAGCACACAAATGCACCCTTCCTCGCTTAACAGAACTTCACGCGCGCGCTTTGCAAGCACCTCAAAGAGTGCTTAGTCGATCATACGACTCTGTGCATTAACTTCAGAAATTATGGCCCGCACCGTGTCTAAGTGGGCCCTAACCGCGGTGTTGCTTAACCAAATCTGGTGGTAAGCTTACGACTTGTAAATTCTGGCACATAATGAATAAAGTGATCCGCATACCACTTTACTTTGTACCCCGCTTCCATCGGGCCCCCCTTGCTCAACAGGGCAGGTGCTCTTTTCCGCGGTTCGCTTTTCAAAACCTTATTGGTGGGCCAAACCCATGGCACAATTCAGCAAAATTCTTTCACTTGTTACACCAAATGCGTACCAGAGGCGGATTCAACTTCGTTGTGGAGCGTTGGGGTAGTGCAACAAGCGTAGGCGCCCAGGGAGGCAGTGTAGTGCGCAGCCCGATACCGTCGCGCAGGAAGAACCTACAAAGGATGTTAAGTTTAGGGCTACGAAGACGGAACATACTCAGAATTGTTTCATGTAAAGAAACTTAATAGTAGCACCGGACTAGGCTTAAGTTCCTCTGCAGCTCGGTAGGTCAGGGCTTGCCTCCACCGAGAGCTATAGACAGAACGTTCCGTTGGAAGAACACAGCAGGGGTAGCAGAAACAATAATGTTTCTCAAGACTTATTCTAGTGACTTTGCCTTTTGTAGATGCGCCTAAGGAGACAGTGCAGAGTCCTATGTAGGGGCTAAGGCGAGCCAAGGTCACTCCAATTCCTGGACAACGTACAGAATTCCAGATGTTACAAGGTAGAGTAGGTAACTTCACGAAATGCGTAAGTCTACACGTTCTAAGGTAGACAAAATACCTCTACGGAGCCTTGCGGCTCGTAATTTCGTGCATTCCAGCGTCTCAGCTCTAGGGAACGGGAAAATGATCAGTGCAGAAGAATTAAGAGTCCTACAATATCCAATGTACAATGGTCCAGTCCACTAGCGCGGATGTCCGCTCTTGCTTCAATGAAGTCAGACCATCAAGACAAGAGCACACCTTCACAGCAGGTGCTCGTCAAGCGATTGACAGTCGAACCTACACAGCAGAAGGAGCCAATGAAATATACCTCCCGATTTGGCTGAGAGTTGTCGCAAATACGGGACCTTTTGGTGCAAATGAGCTTGATAAAATAGCCACCTACGGTCAACACAAAGAAAACAAGCAAATTTTACGAAACTTCGTACGGGTAAGGCTTACTTACGTGCTAACCAACGCTTTTGGGGAGGGCAGTTCACTGAATATTAAAAAACTGATGCGTTGGTGCCTCTGGTATGTCTAATGGAGACCGGAGCGGACCTGGTAGGCTAGGCGCTGCTAAAGGATGATATTCTCCGGCGTTTTTTCATGTTGAATTGATCAGAAGTTGTTTACCAAATTGCGAAGAATTAGTCGCTAAGTGGCCACCAGGCGTATTCGGCCGACATATCGAGGATAGTAGCACAGGAAGGTGATTTGCGTGAAGCAGAGCCAGTACATTACTTCTTAGTCAACGTGCCATTCCAGATGCGCATGTAGCTCTTGTTGACTTCACGGACTGGAGAGAAGCGGCGAGCTGGATTAGGAGCCTCGGAAAATCCGTAGTCGGCTAAAGTGGACTTGTGAAGGAGGCCATGAAATAAGATGGTACTCAGCCTGGGTGTGGAGATTACTAGGGGCCAGGAACTTCCTACAAGCACTGCGAACGAAGAACAGCAGCCTCTAGCGTACATGATCACGAAATCTCCGTGTGCTTCGAGTGCAAGGGGAGAAGACACTTGCACACAGTTTATCCTGCGCGTAGCGACAGCGCCCATAGGTATGAAGAGACCTGCAAATTGTGCCAGGGTGCGGACCATTAAGCTATGGCTTGTGTTACATGGCCAGAGCCGCCGGCATGTTCGTAGTAGGACAGGACAGTGAGTTGCTGAGCACGCTCCCACGTAGTCTCATCCTCAGCGAAGAGTCATCACTTCACTAGGTAGTGAGTGCTCCGCCGGTCCCATATGTAATCAACTTCGTCCTGGCTTTTCAGGCTACCAGCTGCTTTTGGCACTGCAAGCCAACAAAAATTAGCTTCTTTAGCAACTGTGTAAGGCTTGCGATGGCGGAGTGGGACAACTCAGGAAACGTGGGAAACTTCATTTCATGAGAATGCCAAGAGAAGTTCCAAGTAGTGTACCACAGTCCCGACGTTCTCTGTGGTAGAGCACAGGCAGCGACAAGGGTTGAAGCTTCATGCATTAAGCACTAGCGGGTAAGTGTTTGCTGCTGAGCAAGACCTTGAATAATACGATGCGTTCGATGATGAGCCCTTAGGAGTTACTATATGCCTTTTGTTGCCATGTCGCTTGTAGAGCATGACCGCTGGCCGGGTCACAGAGCTATTGAAACGGCTTGGTCACTGGGGTTATTGCAGAGGTCCCAAAGAACTGACAATGTCAAGGAAGGCCGCACTAAGAAGATTTTGACCTATCATGACTTCAAAGGAAAAAGCTTTCGCTGAAGATGGAGGGCTCAGGGCTGGTCGTATTATGTCCCATTTTGAGGGCTGGAAAGTGACGCTGGTGATTGTGTTAGCTCCTCTCGTCAGATGGAGTGTGGCTGCGAAGCAGTTGCTCCAGCGTACGGTTAACGCGTTTGGTTTGCCTTGAAGGTGATACGCGGAAGGAATGGCAGGCTTCATATTGAATTGATTGCAGAGCTACAGCAGTATAGCTCTTTGTTTTGCCCCTGAAAATGTAAGCAAAGCCTAGCCTCCTAATGCGTGGGCTCTTAGAGACTGTCTTCGGAAAGAGACAATCCGTATATATGGCAGCATTGAGCTCTGTTGACGTGAAAAGCTGCTGTCTTTCCCAATAAACGAGTTGTCCCACCAGCATTCGTCTAGACTGCCGTCAGAAGCTTAGTCAGGATGACCTTTCAGCTTGGTGCTGGTGGTGCACTAAAATACACGCAGCACGACTGTTCACTGATCTCTAGGTTTATTACGCAAGTTATATGTTTAGAAAGAATATTGGCTGAGCATGAGGCTACTACAATTAAGCTCTTGGTCAGCTGTCCGCCTACGCAGCCGTGCAATGCACCATCAACAGAACTAAGGGAAACCTCAAGCAGTTTCCTTGCAGAAATATAAACAGCAGGCAAGCTCACAGTGCCAACCGGCAAGCAGAGAACGGGGTGAGGGCACCTGCACCTCCATTCATCTTCTTTTGAGTGTTTAGCGATATGCGACAGGCGCACGAGAGAAACTGGGCCATGCGTATATAGTCGAGTATGCTGTCGCCTCCTGTAGCTAAGCCTTTGCCTCCTGTTGTTGACATTTAGAGTGGGCAGCTGTTCTCTGCATAGTCAAGGCACTGTAAGCTCTGTTGTGCCCGATTCTTTCACTGTCGGAAATACCATGTTTACCGTCCCTGTCATTACATTCGTACTCTGAAACAATCGACAAATAGTTTTAGGTCCACTCTACGACACCAAATATGCATCTTCCTGTTTCACCTCCCCATCGCTTTTCTTCCGTAAGCTTGTCTCTTTTTGCCTATGCGTCTTCCCTCGCAGCCTCCGCTACCATTTCCTTTGGTGTACGTTCGCCCCATGATTACCCCCTGAAAGGTTGCTTCTATAGTTTTGCCCTTTCTTGCTTGTATGCCATTTTGTTGTCTTGCTTCCCTTTTTTTGCCCGTTGACGTGCCTATCTGTCTCCTTCTAGTGATATCTCAAATCTTCCTTTACGTTCCTGTGTTTGCTCTAATTTTCCAACTATACTGTATATTTTTACTTTTGTCTGTCTACTTATCCCCTCCACAGCTTACCCATACAAAGTGGCCAGCTTTAAAACCCAGGTGCTCAAATAACCTCAGGTCAAACCATAAACAGCTGAGATTCAGTTTTAGCTTAGGCTACTCCGACTAGTCGCGTTTTAACATTTCCATTCCTGTATTCAGCTGTGTTTGCGCTTTAGGGTTGGCCACAATGCATTTCCATGACTGTGTGTGTACGGTGATAGCGATTTATAAGCGCTACTAAAGCATCTTCGTGGTCCCTTTATACGGCACAATACAAAACGCAAATTCAGCTCCTGTAAGCCTTACTGATTTCCCGTGGCATTTTGCGGGGGGAAACTCACCACTTAGCGAATGGACTCGCAAGAAGTTGAGGCTGAGTTGGAAAATGAAGTGTCAACTAGCAACCAGCTGCAGTTATGGACACTCCTATGAAGATTTCTCTGGCGTTTAAAATTAACGAAATATACAGCGATGACAAGAAGGCCAAATGCACTGTGACGGCGCTGTAGCTGTATCGATCATCTGTCCTGTTCGCCAGGCTCTAGATACCGCTACACTTTAAATGATAAACAGCCAACCCGCAGAGCACCTTTAGCGGCAGCCGCGTACGCAAGAGGATTCTCAACGCAGAACGCCATCGCACAGAGACCTGAAGGAATCGTTAGCTCTGAGTCCTAAAGTCCCGTGCGTTACGTTGGTCAGATCGGACAGGCATATGCCGAAATGGACATGTGCAGCTCTAAACATGCCAAAAACAGACCTAGCTCTCCTCTTACTTACATGCGTATTCGCTTATATTCGGTCTACTGACTTAACTGTGACTGCAGTTGCTGTTCTGTTCGAGCCGCCTTCTCTTTGAGTGACGCCGTGAAGCCATTTGCTCCACAGCATGCACCAGAACTCTGACAGTTGTATCACTGAGCTGCAAACATGTAAAAGACACTGTTCTGAGGCTTGACCCGCTGCTATGGTGGGGTGGCTAAGAAAGGCATTGCTAAGGCAATTTTCATTACAGGAAGCCTCAGCAGTTTGGGAGGCACATTTTTAGCGAAGCAAAGCTTTAGGAGCGCAGTGACCTGCGGCTACCTTTCCGTAGGTCCGCTAGCACACCAGACTAAAGACCACGCAAAACCTGAGCTTTTAGCAAAGCAATGACAACGTGTACGCGAGGAAAACAGAAAAATGCACGAAATATCACACGTCTTCCCAAATAAAGACCACCGAGTTAGCAAAACTGGAGTCCATCACCAATGGTGACCCAGACACCAAGCCGACTTTGCCAAATTAGAAGTCACTGTCGCTCATTGCAGGATACACCTCATCCTACACATGGCGTGGGTCAGTCACATATGGGTTTTACTTTCTTCAAGCCAGCCCTACTCTGGCTGCCGGTAAGCTGCACTGGAGATGCACGCGCTAGTTTGATGCTAGTGGCGCACGACTGCATCTGCTCGACCATACATTTTAGCGATAGAATTACACAACATGGATTCCCGCGAAGTATGGAAAGCCCATTCTGTTTCGAATCCGTTCCACGTTCACTGCGACCAAGCACAGTGGTTTGTCTGCAATCTACTGTGCATACCTTATGAAGCAAACAATGGAATTCAGCACTCAGAATTCCAGCATTAGAGTCCGCCATGTCAGGCTATGTATTTATTGCCTCACATAATGATGTTTGCATCGTAGCGCTGCTTCACCTTCCATAAGCGCTGCTTTCAGCGCTGGTGCCTGGGGCAAAGCAGAGAGAAAGCCGTTTCCTTCACCTGGGTGCATTCATGCATTAGCGCTTGAAAGTGCAGCTCTTTGTTCTGTGGCCAATCAAACAGGAAGACCTGGATAGCCACGCTAGAGTCAAACGAAGCACTAATCAGCCAATCCTGAAACAAAGGTCCACAAGATAGTAAGTACGAGGGCCGCCAGATGCCAGTTTCAAAGTTCCGCATGGGCCTTCAGCACAACTTTTCCAAAACACTGTGCAGTTTGGGGTCTCTCAAGCACAACAGAGAATTGGTTTGTCTGCCCTTGGGGCACTGCAGCACACCAAAAGGGACGCCACCCACGCACGATAAGGAAATAGTCTTCAAAATCTTGAAGACTATGGAAGATATTTTGTTCAATTCATCGACGTCACTAAAGGCTACTGTACTAATCAGCTACGCTTGAGATGTAGGCAACACGGGAAGAGGGCAAGGCCGATAATGCCCAATGATAGCCTTCGTTAAAATTCTGGGTCCACATACTGCGTGTCTCCTGAGCTTGTGTAGTGACCCTGGTGACAAGTTCTCGAAACAATTCTCCGACCAATTTTTTAAGATATTTTGTTCAATTCATCGACGTCACTAAAGGCTACTGTACTAATCAGCTACGCTTGAGATGTAGGCAACACGGGAAGAGGGCAAGGCCGATAATGCCCAATGATAGCCTTCGTTAAAATTCTGGGTCCACATACTGCGTGTCTCCTGAGCTTGTGTAGTGACCCTGGTGACAAGTTCTCGAAACAATTCTCCGACCAATTTTTTAAACTGCACAGCGACAGGAAATGAACCGTAAAAAATTAATTGATGATGCGGCAAGGGGGTCAGTTTTGTGTTTACGCACAAGGGGACCATTGAAGCGTTGATCCACTGACCTGTTTAACATCTGCTTTTGACTTTCTCGTGGGTTTCGCATTACCAGGCTTGACTTCCTGCATCAATATACGCTAGCGAATAACGTATTGTGGCATAGAATTGCTTCGGTCTTTTCTTCTTATCTACTTCTTTAGGGACAAGGCTGGGGAGGCAGTCTATGAGGCGGGCACAATTGAACACTGGCAGCATACAATCTCTTCAATGGTCAAATGCAGGAAAATTGGATATTCCCAATTCTTCAGAGGATATTCTACTTCGCGGCGCTCTGCGAGATCATACAGAGTAGTCTGCACAGAGGGGTGAAGAGCTCGAAATGGGGAGAGCATTCTCTAAGGACACCACGTTGTAAAGCAGAGCTCCCACATTCTTGTTTGAAGTAAACTACTGCCGCTGTGTGCTATTAAATTTTTAGAGGCCCACTTGGTGAATCAGGCACCTTACCTGTAGTGAGCTCCTGGTGTGGAAAACAAAGAGAACCAGCAATGTCCTGGAGCTCTTCCAACGGCTTCTGCAACTTTCTCCTCTAAACAGGCATAGTAGATTAGAAAGGCAAACAAATTGTAAATGTTTTACGTCACTCTTTACTGCGTGCACACTAGTTAACTCTTTGACACCAACAAAAAGTTGTTTACACACTTCCCCGCTAATGAGGAAGCTCAGTCCGAAGTAGGAAACAGCTGGTGGCCCCATTAAAGTGCCGTTTGCTTTCCCTGTTGCTAACGCTTCTGGTCCTACGTTTTCGACCTACTTCTAATTTCCTCGTACGGGACACGTTCTGGCGCCTAGAATTTCTTTTGAACTGTAAAAAGCGTCGCTCTTTGTTTGGAATAGGCAGATGTAGTCCGCCCGATTTAGCGACGCCGCGCTTGTTGGTGGGTGCGCTGCTTGCACCATAATCTGTTGTTGCTGCCGTTGCTCCTGCAGGCTCTTGGAGAGAAACCTTCTTCTCTCTAGACGTTCTGCTGGGACTTGAGCACGGCGCTTCCAATTTGTTTAGATCAGACTGCTGTTGTTCCCTGAACGTGAAGGTGGCTTCTTCAGCAAACGGCGCACCTACGTCGTCGGGCTGCTGAAGATGAACACTGCTCGAATCATCCCCAGAGCGCCCGTCTTGTGTTGGCTTTGACTCTGCTGTTTGCGCTCCTCGATGCGGGCGAACCATTTCGTCCTCAGACAAGTCTTCGGGAGCCTCGTCGGCCCGACCTTCACCATGTGCGCCTGTTGCCGATGCAGCTGCTACGGGAGCAGGCGTCCAACCGGTCTGTTTGCTTTCACTGCCAACGCTAGCTTTCGCAGGTGCTTCACCTGACACGCTTGTGGATTTTTCGCCTCCAAACCATGACACTCCCTGCAACAACTTTTCAAAATGCCGTTTACTCGAGGAATTGGGAACTCCTTTGGGAGAGCCTGCCGCTTCCGACGCTTCACTCTTGGTGCATCTGCTGGCTCCTAGAGTTGCTACGTCTGAAGCAGCTGCTGTTGCAGCGTCTCCAACTGTCGCCTGAGCAGTTCGCATTGGGTCAACGAGCTCGTTCGCAGAAGAGCCGCCGGCACGACTGCCTGCTTGAATTGGTGCATCTGTCTTCCGCTCCCCTTGTTCTCCGTCGCGGTCGGCGCCACCCTCCGCATCTGGTTTGATCCCTGCGTCATATTGGACAAAATCTCTT
>NW_013652480.1:0-4895 GCF_000499385.1 Eimeria necatrix
CTATGCAACTAATGATGATTTAAATAATAATTTCATTGAATTTAATTCCAAAGTTTGAGGGAAACTCGTTTTTTCTGTCGAGCAAGAGGCTGTGTGGTCACTTTCGTCTTTCACATTGCAGAGGCGAAGCCTCTTCATATTTTCAAATGCCGGGAAGTCTCACCAGCCAAACAGCATATTTAAGATTAACTTCGTCACAATTCCTTTTTTATTTTCTAAATTTCACATTATCTCGTCAATTTTTCAACGTGAAGAGCTGCACTAAGTTCAGAAGTTGAAGTTAGTTTCGGGCGGCCCAGCCTAAGCGCCTGGCTGCTTAAGAAACCTATTAAGCAAAAAAAAAGCCAAGAAAGTCTGCAATGAGCCTGTGGATCTCAGCGCTTCGAAATTAGATCTTATTTGCATGATTTCTGTCCTTTTTAAATGCAAAACGGCAACTTAAGGACAATAGAGAGCCACAATTGAGAAACAACTTGTTCTGGGTCATGAAAAACTGAAACATAACTTGTTTTGGGACGTACATAATCGGTAAACAATTTGTTTTGAAAGGCACAGAAGGGCAAGGGAAGAAACTTCTTCGGAAGATACAGAAGGGCCACGGAAGTTTTTGCATTCAGATTCAAACTCAGATCTAATATCAAGTGTCGAATGCAGAAAATCCCTCCGTAATTCTTTTCACAGCTTTTAGATCTTTATTCTTCATTCCTTATTGCTCATAAAAGGCAACACCCTGTTGCTTCATTTGGAAGCATATGCAACTAAGTGTGCAAGATGTCCCATCCAGGCTTTCTTCTCTTCCCCCACACGCCTAATTAGTTTTCTTGCTTTCTTCTTTTTTTAATGTCTTTTGTGAAAAGTGTCGTCTTTTACCTTCCTCAGCAGTGCCTTGAAATCCCATTTCTGTTGTGAAGCTGAGTATGCTAACGCTGCAGGCGCAGCCCGCTGCCAGCTTGGGAAACGGCGTCTAGAAGGCTTTGGTTTTGGTTCTTATATGCATTTGGAACGGATTTTGGAGTTTTAAATGAATCAAAGAAGAAAAGTTTTAGTCTTTGCAGTGCATGCTGCAGGTGTGCGTAGGGTGTCGCAGTTCTTTTCCTCCCGCCGCTGTGCGTGGGAGCAGCAGGCCTCGCGATCCCCCCACAAATTGGCTGCGATTGCGTTCCTATTTTGAATATTTCATTTTGTTTTTTAATTGCTTTGATTTGTGGTAAGTGCTTTCGCCTTGGGAAATGGGGGTGATGAGCGTTCGGCCCTGCATCAGCAGCCGTTCGTGTTTCTGTCGTGCGTTGGGGCTTGTTTGTCTGTAGGCCGCAGAACATTAGCGGCGAACTAATGTAGAATTTTTTTGCGCTTGTAATGAATTTAAATAATTTGTTTTTCCCAAATAGGAGGCCAGACAGGAGGAGGTCGGATCTCTCCTGGCGCTGGCCGGCTGAGTTTGGCGTCTCGCCGTGCATGCGGTTCTTCTTGCATCGACGTGTCTGAATTTCTGCGTTTGAATTCAAGAATAAACTCCGCGCATTTTGCAAGTGGAGCTGCAGAGCTGGCGAGTTGGCTGGCGCGGCTTGCGGCGGGCGTCGGGGGTTTTTCGTGCGGAGTTTCGCGGGCGTGAGCGTTTGGCGGCGGCGGCGATCCGTTCCTTTTTAGAGCTTTCTGCTCGTTTTTGGCTCGCTGGCTTTGCAGTTGGGTTTAATGCTGTGAATTTCGCGGCAAAAGATTCCGAGTTTCTCCGTGGAATCCCGAAATATTCCGCGCGATGGGTCTGCTCAGCGCGGCGCGAGTTCTCGCGGCCGCGGCCGCGCTGGCTCTCTCCGGCTGCTTCTTCTGCTTTCCCCCGCACTCTTTTCAAGTTTGGAATTTCCTTTTTGCTGCTGCTGAGCCTTCGCAGCCCGGAAACCTCTACGCCACGCTCGGGCTGCAGCGCAGCGCCTCGCCCACCGAAGTCAAGAAAGCCTACAGAAAGCTCTCCATGAAGTTCCACCCCGACAAAAACAAAAGCCCCGACGCTGAGGCCAAGTTCAGGGAAATCTCTTACGCCTACGAAGTCCTCAGCAATGCAGAAAAGCGAAAAGTCTACGACACCCAGGGCCACGCGGGCTTGGAGCGGTGCGCCGCCTGCTGCTGCTGCTGCTGCTGCTGCTGCTGCTGCTGCTGCTGCTGCTGTTTGTGTTTCTGCTGCGCCTGCTGCCGCTGCTTTCGCGCCTGCTGCTGCTGCTGCTGCTGTGCTGCTGCTGCCGCACCTGCTGCTGCTGCCGCGGCTCCCGCTGCAGCTCCCGCTGCACCTGCTGCTGCTGCTGCTGCTGCTGCTGCGCAGGCTGCAGCAGGGCGCGGGGCAGGACTCGGGCCACCCCTTCGATGTGTTCTCGGAGTTCTTCGGAGGGTTTGGAGGGTTTGGGGGTTTTGGGGGCCGGGGGGTTCCGCGGGAAACCCCGCAAGCCCCCAGCAGCGTGCTGCAGCTTCCTGCTGCGCTGCAGCAGCTCTACGACGGCGTGCTGCTGCAGTTCAGCTTCTCGCGGCCAGTTCTCTGCATTAATGCAGAAGACTGCATGCAGCAGCAAAAGGACTGCAAGGGCCCCGGAGTTCGCCTCTTTACGCAGCAGATGGGCCCCGGCTTTATCGTTCAAAACCAAGTCCAAGACCCTTCCTGCGTGGACCAGGGAAAGGCCTGGATCCGCGGATGCAAAGTCCGCACAAACCACGATTTAGGGTTTAGGGTTTAGGGTTTAGGGCTTGGGGCTTGGGGCTTGGGCCTTGCGCTTTGGGGGCTGGGGTTTGCGGCGCAGTGCTGAAAGCGTGGTGGGGGGGCTCGAGGGTTTGGGGCTTCGGGCTCAGCATTTAGGGTTTAGGGTTTAGGGTTTAGGGTTTAGGGTTTAGGGTTTAGGGTTTAGGGTTTAGGGTTTGGCTGCAGGAGTGTCCGAGCGGGGTGACGGAGCTGGAGTCGATAGAGCTGACAGCAGCAGTGGAAAGGGGAATGAAGTCTGGAGACAAAATTGTTTTTGAAGGAATGGGAGAACACAGAATAGGCCACGAGCCGGGGGACTTGGTGTTGGTTATTGAGGAGCTGCCGCACCACCGGTGAGCTGCTGCTGCTGCTGCTGCTGCTGCTGCTGCTGCTGCTGCTGCGGTGCAGGCGCTGCTGCTGCAGGTGCGGGGGCTGCTGCTGCAGCTGCTGCGGCGGGGCTGGGGGGGGGTTGGGCTTTAGGGTTTAGGGGTTAGGGTGCAGGCTGCTGCAGCAGCAGCAGCGGCTGCAGCAGCAGCAGCTGCTGCTGCAGCAGCAGCAGCTGCTGCTGCAGCAGCAGCAGCTGCTGCTGCTGCTGCAGCAAGCCAGGCCGCTTGAATAGCTTTTAGAAATGGCCGAAGCTAGAGTGGGGCCCCCAGCGCATGCACTGCAGCAGCAAAAGGGAAGAAGTTTTAAAGTTTGGAGATTATTAGTTCGAATGAATTGCAAAAGTTCAGTTAATTAAAACTGAGCAGCAGCAGCATTTAAGTTGCGGAAAATAAGGAAAGAAAGCAATTTCCGCATGCACTTGGTGCATGCATTTGGTGCATGCATTTGGTGCATGCGTTTTGCATGCGTTTTGCATGCGTTTTGCATGCGTTTTGCATGCGTGGGGTGTAGGTACACCCGGAAGGGCGACGACTTGCACATGACATTGCAGATCGACTTAAAAGAAGCTTTAGTTGGATTTGAAGTGAAGTTCGAGCACTTGGACAAAAAAGAAATAAAAGTGCAGCGGGGAGAAGTCACCAGAGACGGAGAAGTCCTCAGAATCAAGGGAAAAGGAATGCCAAAAAAACACAAGTCCGAAACTTTCGGAGATTTGTTCATTTCCGTCAAAGTCAAATATCCCAAACAAATAAATGCCAAACAAAAAGAACTCATTCGGCAGGCCTTCCACGGGATGCCTCCTGCGGCTTTCAGCTGAGGGGGGGCTAATTAACTAATTAATTAACTAATTAATTAACTAATTAATTAATTAATTAATTGATTAATTAATTAGTTTAATTAATTAATTAATTAATTAATAAATTAATTAAACTAACTAATTGATTAATTAATTAATGTAATTAATTAATTGATTAATTGGTTAATTAATTAACCAGTTAATTAATTAAATAATTAATTAATTAATTAATTAATTAATTATTTAATTTAATTTTAAATCTTTTCTTCGGAAGGGCCCGCATGCAGTGGACGCGCTGGGCAGCAGCGGCCGCCCCCGCATTTGCCGCTGGCGTTGCGGCGCCAGCTGCTGCAGCAGCAGCAGCTGCTGCTGCTGCAGCAGCTGCTGCTGCTGCAGCAGGAAGAGGGGCGGGACTAGCCGGAGCAGCAGCAACGCCTGCAGTGTCTAGACACGCAGGGCCATTTGTTTGCTGCTTCCCCACACTTTCCCGTGGCAGTGAGCAGCAGCAAAACTGCAGCTGCTGCTGTGGGCTTAGCAGCAAAACTGCAGCTGCTGCTGCAGGCTGGCCGCTGCGGCTTAGCAGCAAACTGCAGCTGCTGCTGCGGGCTGGCCGCAGCAGCAGCTGCAGACTCTCAAGCTTAGTTGACAACTCAAGCAGCAACTGCAGCAAATAGTGCCATTTCTTAGCAGCAAGTGCAGCAAATAGTGCCATTTCTTAGCAGCAAGTGCAGCAAATAGTGTCACTTCTTGTCCTAATAGTTGCCAGGCTGCTCCGGCGGCCTTATTGCTCCTCAGCTGCAGCTCTTCAGGCAGCAGCAGCAGCAGCAACAGCAGCAGCAGCAGCAGACAGAAGCCGTTCTTTGCAGCTCTCCAGAGGCTGAGTTCAACTTTCTTTTTAATTAAAATAAAAGTGCAGCACAGAGTATTACTGGAAATGCAGACAGAGTCGAATCTGTCGGCGCTTTCCGCGGGAAGCTGGGGTGTACGTAC
>NW_013652481.1:0-5298 GCF_000499385.1 Eimeria necatrix
TCGGTGCTGTTGTGCTCAAGCACTCTGCACACGCACAGGCTGTGCAACGACGTTCACGGCCTGCTACAGATGGACGCCAGTTGAGCTTAGACGAAACAAACGAAGCGTACGAACCACAAAGAACTCTGCACTCAACAATGACAACAGAACGCACGCTGTTGCGTTCTCCACGAATGCCGCATGATGGCTCTGAACGACGCCAACATGTCGTTCTCCCAACACAAAAGGGAAAGGGACGTCTCAACATGATCCACTCTGTGTACTCCACGTTAATGTCCTGTGATTTCCACACAGCAAGACACTCAAAATTTTGACAAAGCATCGGCGGTGCAATCAACCTGCTACAGCCAAACACTACTTGGAAACATTAGTTAATTTGGATCACCATCAACACAAGGCATGAGTACCTCAATATGACACAAGTGTGAATTTGCAGGACTGCCGAATCGCCTTATCATTGACTCCTACTCAGCCATCCCTACTCCCTGGAGTAGCAAAATCCAAACACCCTGCGCCTCGCTCTAATCTCAACATCTATGACCTGTGCCTTTGACCGCGGCAGGTATAAATCACCTTCCCCACTATCCAGCCACCAATTGCACCGCAACGCCAAACCTCACCTGGACACAACCTCCACAAATCCTTGAGACTGTGCACTTCGCCAGCCGTGCTCATCCCGCCCCACGCGACCGAGGTCGATCGCTTCAGCCTAAAAATGTTATGTGCCTCCCAGTTTCATACACAACACATCACGCGTTACGCAACTGCGCCACCTGCGTTCTAGCTAAACACCAGTGCCCCACACAAACCCGGTTTCACCGGCAATCTGACTTCACAAACAGTGTCAACGTACGCCTTCGCAAACACAAATGACGGCGCCACCAAGTTGCAAACCCACTTGCAATCCTCTGGGAATGTGCCAACTGCCAGACGCAACCCTAGGGCTTCAGGCTAACGCCGTCGTCACATCGCGCATGAATATCGCCGCCCGCCATGATACATAGCGCAGTGGACACTGATGTAGCCAACAACCAACGACTCCCAATGAAGGCAGCCCCTTGTGCAGCAACCAGCAAAAGATTACAACTAGCACTATGCCATAGGCCACGAACCAAGGATGCAGCTACTCCAGCAAAGTGGCACGTTTCCCAGCTCGTGTGCTCTCACGTACTCGCTGCTCGCCACGCGCCAATACCAACAGAAGCAGAGATGTTCCTTCGCTGCCTTGCCTCATTTAGCCACTGAATGTCAGAGCAATCGAAACAAACTCCACGAAAAGCGGAAAGGACGGAGAAGGAAACGGGAGAGCGCTACGCAGCGCACTGGCAAGATGAACACGATAACCGCAATTTCGGTTTTAACAAAGGCCGTCACAGCTACACACAGACGCACTTAATCCTCTCACTGGTAAATACCAAACCTGAGACTTCCTCAAAAATATATTCGCTGCCGTACACACCTGCCACACAGTTTTAGTCGATTCCTTGCCAAGGCGTCGCACCAGAGACGGCGCGTTTGGAGATCATGGATGGAACCATCCTACACACGCGCCAAATCGCAATTCTATAATGTGTGGAGAGCCACCTGTTGTGCTCAAGCACTCTGCACACGCACGGCCTGCGCAGTAAAATTCACGTCTTGCGACAAATGGAAGCGAGTTGAGCTGAGACGAAAAAAGCGAAGCGTACGAATCACAACGAACTCTGCACTGAACAACGACAACAGAACGCAGGCTTTTGCGTTTATCGCGAACGCCGCTTCATGGCTCACAAGCACGCCATTATATCGTTCTCCTATTACAATAGGGCCGACGACGTCTCAAGCAAGCCACTGTGTGTATTTCGTGCTAATTTTCTGTGATTTCGACACAGCAACACAATTAGAGTCTCTACAGCGTTTCTGCGGCGCGATGAACCTACTACAGGCAAACGCTACGTGCAAACATTAGTCGATTCGAAGCACCATTAAGCATGAGTACCTCAATATGTTAGGTGTGAATTTGCAGGACTGCCGATTCGCCTTCGCAACGCCTTCTACTCATTCAGCTCTACTCCCTGAAGTTTCAACATACTCACGTGGCCTGGATTTTGCACAACCTCCACAAATCCTTGAGACATTGCAATCCACCAGTTGTCTTCGGCCGAGTTTAATCCTTTCAGTCCGGCAATTTTAGCTGCCTCCTAGTTGGACACAGTACACATTACGTGTCATGGAAAAGGTGTGTATGTTAGTAGACGAAGCCACTTTAACTGCGGAAACGGTGAGTTTAGTAACGCCATGTAGTCTCACTCCCTGTTTGATGGTGAGCGGCAGCAAAAATGCTCTTGTCGCCCGCTTAGCATTGCTTGCTTCAATAAATGCCACTCAAACATACCACTGACAAACCGGCTTCGGCACAACTGGGCTTGCTGACTCACAAGCTAATCACGTGTAGTTATTCGCGCCGTTGAATGTCTTGGATTCGATCCCGTGCACCAAAGGATATTATTGTTTAAGAATATCTATACGTGCTTTCGAAAACCCCAAAGCTCGCTTTCTGTTCCTTTGTAACTCTGTGCTAAATTGAGCTTACAAACAAAACAAACAATGCCTTGCATAACCACTCTCCAGCAATGTAATTCGTCAATGCCAGAGCCCAGGAGAAAGAGGTTTTGTGCGGGATCATTGGGACCGAGAACTCCCAGTCACTCTATAATTTGGAAGGCAAGTTTGCAAAGCGGCCTCCAAGAATCACTGCCGGGCACATTCTATCAGTCAAGGAGCTCTATTGTATGTCGACTTGGATTCAGCAGTAGTGCTATATACGCCTAGTGGTATGATATTGCCGCGCTTGGTTACGTCTACACCCAGCTCTGCAGTTGCGACGATAAATGAGCATGCGTTTCGGTTTGGCTCCATTTTTCAGCGGCACACTATAACCGTGTTTCATGATTCTTCATGGAGGCTGTCGAAATACGTAATACGTAACGCACTTGAAATGAGGATGAAATATAGAGGGACCAAAATAGCCCTTCCATGCAATCATACTTCTTTGCCCAAATTACGGTGCATCTTCGGTGCATCTTCCACAAACCCAGCAAAGGAATGTCCCGCTCGCTTTCACGTTAACTGTTTCTCTAGTAACGGTGTGTTGCTTTTCCCTTATTGCTCAGATTTTCAAAATGGAATATGGACTGCTGCAAGGCATGCCCACGCCATCCAGTCGCCTATTCGGGTCGCTTTCTTACGCCTGCGAGCACTATCAAGCTACCGAAGCTGGTCCACAGGAGCACGCTTTTGCATGCTTCTGGCGAATTCAGTGCACTAAAAAAAATTTACTTTGGCGTCAAGACATTCCACAGAGCTATGCGTATCACAACGTGTTCTGTGGTGGTCGTCCTTGAAGACGCAGACCAGGGACTAACCTACGTGCGCAGCATTAAACATCAAGGCAAAAACAAACGCACAGCCTTGATTGAAAACTTAGTTCTTTGGCCAGCATATTCAGGATTGTTGCCGCACAACACGGAGAAATCACAGGCCGGGAGTGGCTCAAGAGCGAGCCGCATGGCGCTACTGAAGCACAGGAAAGGCTAACACGGGACGTGCCGGGCCCTCTTCCAGAATAGGAAGAAGGCCCGGCAAGGAAGACGTCGCATACAGAAATTGATTGATCCTAATGAAAATGTCAGCCAAAAGATTGCGTGCTCCCTAGGAGCCATCCCGAAGTACACAGCTCTTTCCTGGGTGCGAGTCGCAAAATTCGCAAGACGACACACTGCCTGGAAAACAGCTCACTTCCCCTTTTAAGCTCATATCCGACTCTTACGACCAAAGCGCAACCGATAAAAGTAATTTAGGTGAAAGAAGGGACTGTCTTTTATCAGCACTTGCCAGCCTGACAAGCTCAGCGGTTCTATGTCGTTTTTGAAAAGGAAAAATAGTGCAAACTAGCCAACTGATATTCAAAATCTATTTCTCTATTAAGTCCACTATGATGTACTGATCAGAGGTTTAGGCGTGGTCTACGTCATTAGTCATTAATGACGACGGCGTGCTCCACTTCAACGACGCAAGCTATTCCTGCGCATGTCCGTATTCATCAGCGCACGAAAACGCACTGACTGTTATGTATGTTGGTTCCTGCTGCATGAAAATATATGACTAAGTCGTGGCTACTGCAGAAAGCCAGAAAAGTATATCTTGCTCTGTGAAATCATTGATGTGTCGTACAGCTTCTTTTGTGTGAAAATAACATTTGATCCTGCTTCTTGGCCTTCCGCCTGGCCCACAGCAAGCCGAAAAAAGTCTTGTTGACAGAAGTGCATATAATCCAAGGTAAATTGACCCGATAAGGGCTTTCACCACTGGCCATAACAACTGCATCGCAGATACTTTTACAGGATAACAGGTAATCATGTTAGTGGCGGCAAGTGAGTACGGCTCACTAGCTGAAACATTAATTTTCCTTGTGTCTTTCGAGGAAACGCATAACATGTGCCAAGCATCAAAAAGGTTGAGCTCACTGAAGGCGTCACGTGTATATGCACTTTCAGCCCATGCTGCTGAAGCAATGTTTTTCCCACTGTCTGTAGATGGATTGGCCAGGTGAACAACGCAGTTAAACCTCGTGAGCATAAACAGTTTACAGTCGTGAACACCGCGTGCCTACACCGCCTTGACGCGCAGTTCATTTAAATAAACGTAGATGTCTGTATAAAGAATTTGTGGACGGCTTGAAATTTGATGAGGTGCAGCTAGGCGTACATGTGGAAACTTTTCACTTACCAAAACATTTTCCAAATACCATGATATTCGGCACCAGCTGCATTTGTACCGGTCAATGTCGATGCTTGACAGCTTCTGCATCAACAAGATCTAGTGAAGAAATAAAGCAGCCCTACATTTTTGTCTTATAATCATTCAGACATGATGACTTACGAGCTACAGAAAGGCCTAACTTCACACAGTCAGGTCCCGGCGAACAACTAACAACTGCTTTCTAGACGTAGAGGAATGAGAAACTGATCCAGTACACACAATTTGCCTTTTCTCTTCACGTCCGTGCCACTCTGCTCCAGAGAAATTAAGTCTGTTATACAATACAATGCAATTAACATTCTGGTTTTCGCTTCAACTAGAATTATTGAGATAATTCATCCGTACCACACAAAAGCTAGAAAAAATTTTAAGAGCCGCATTGACGGTACAACGTTGAATTGTTGTTATCAACAAGTGGACATCTACAAGCCATCGGCTGGTGAAGTGGCGGAAATGAACTATTTCAGAAGGGCTCACGACCTTTTGCATTCAGTGTCT
>NW_013652482.1:0-2454 GCF_000499385.1 Eimeria necatrix
GGTCAGTGCCACCAGTGATGGCTAGTGATTACAGTATGGATTTTCTGTCGGAGTGGGTGCTTTATTAAGCATCAACAGAAACAAGTAGAGAGTTAAATATATTGCAGTGTGCTTGTCTACGCTATCAGGCAATCTTGCGTATTATTAGTGCATTTAGCGTTTACACGAATGAACAGGATGTGCGTCCTGCTGTGGAGGCGGATTATCTGCACAGTGCGGCAGCCTGACGATTATGCGCATGCGTTTACGTTAAGATACCTTAACGCGTTACGTGGGGAACCATAGTTTGCAGATAATTGCTATGGGGATGCCAAGCTGCTGATTTGTTTCAAAGCAACGCAGAGTAGTTTGTATGGCATTCCTCTGGTAGGAGTGGCGCAAAGTAATGGCGTTTCAAAAGAGCAAACACTTATAACGAATTGTCTGTATATTGGCGCTGCACTTGGTTCGGGAGTTACGTGCTGTGAAAGTCTTGCTGCTTCATTGAGCCCAGGAACACGACGCGCGTTAAGTGTCCCTGGGACGTTGATGAATAAAAAAAAGTAATTCTCACACTATGCGTTTGACGCGACTCGCGCCTCTTGTGTACTACTAACACAAATGTGCAAAGGCAAATGTGGTTGTAATTATTTGATCGTGCTACAGAAAATAAAACTGTGCAACAACCCTGCAAGCAGGGTGCTAGCTCGGATTCCAGTACTATGCACAACACGTTTGCAAAGATTCCACATAGGTGACATTCGCCGTTGCTGCAGCCTCGTCTACTGTTTTTCATGAATTATGCTGGTGCAAAAACGCGTGTAGCGACATTGTGAGGCTCCATTGGTTGCAAGGAGAAGTTTCCGTTGAAGTTGGTCTATTGTTTCGCTCGCCGCTAGAGTTGCGTGACTAGAAGGGCGGTCAACAACAAAAGGTCACACTCTATATTAGGTGCCGTGGTGGGATGTAGGCCGAAGTGGAGTTGCCCTTTTCAATTGATCCCGCCTCCTGATTCATACCTTCTGCGTCTCTAATGCAGCTCCCGAGACTCTGATTCGGGACTCAAACTTAAAGAACTGCAGAATGTGTTGCTGCCATAATGCGAACGTATTTATGAACTACGAACTTCTGTCCTTACTGATGCAGCTTCTTCATAATATGGTCTCTATTTTCTCGCCTTCGCAGGCAAATTCCAGGACGCCTTTATTTCAGCACAATTCTGGGATACAAGCAAATTCTTAGCAGTACCATAGTTTTGCGTAGCATGCGAAGGAAGCAATTTCGTACGCAGCCGCATAGTTGCTGCCGGGTGTGGCAGTCGAATCATTTGTTGAGTAATGAAGCTTCCCACAAACCTGCAGCACTATCGCATTTCACGTACCGCTTGATACGAGAAGAAAGACGTTTCCATGAGACGTCTAGCTTGCATTGACTAACTTGAACCGTGAAAGGAGAGTACTTTGGAGAAGAAACAAGCTTGCTGTTTAAGCTGAAGTAACCAAACAAGAGTCACGGTTTTAGTATATTATCTGAGATATACAGAGCTTATTGGTATTTTTTAACTTAGACGAAAGCATTGCGATATTGATTTTTTATCCGTGAGACTGACTGTTTAGCACTATCTGGCTTAGAGGTTGGGCAACAAATTTCGACTTAAACGCCTTTCATTCTTGCATTCTAGCACATACGGGTCATTGGGTGCCAGGATTGCTGCAGAAGCGAGCAGGGTACCAATTTGTGGCTGCAAAGTATTTTAAGGAAAGGCTTTAGCCGTATATTGTGGATATTGTTTTTAATCTGCAGGACGTAAGGCGAGCTGGTTCTAAAATGTTAGTGCACTGAACATGAGCACGTATTCCGTATTCCGTGGACTGCTGATGGTTTGCATTGAATTTTTTATGTGATGCACTGAATCCAAGTTAGTCAAAAGCGCCTCCCATGCCGGCTGCTGATATTGGCTTACATAGGCTCCAACATTTATTGCACTAAGATCGCATACTTCGCTTGCTACCCAGCTTGCCCAGCAGCCCGCTCCATTTTAAACAATAGCTCAATCGCTTGGATTCTTGCACTGATTAATGGTGCAGCTCATTCGAATATCTTCTCCTCGAGCGCGCTGCTGAGCAGAACAGCAGCAACTTGTTGGAGCGATGCTTGACTCACAGGATGTGGATACAAGGTTGAAGACAAGAGCCTGGTATTATGCAACAGTTTGTATGCTCTGAGAAGTGACGTATTATAGTTTCATCTTGCAGCGTTCTTGCAAGTCTTCAAGCAGTTTCGGAGTGCCCAATAACGTGTTTTTTCACCAGTTTATTGATTGCATGTAAGTCATTCAAGCAGCTGTTGATCTGCTACTTTCTCGATAAGCAGGTGCACGGTATGGTTTTGACTCATTTCCGCTAATTTCAGATCACTAGTGTTTGCGTGGGTTACATGCTGTGGATGCTAGGCAGATGGTGTAAAGTGGAAAAG
>NW_013652483.1:0-4411 GCF_000499385.1 Eimeria necatrix
GGTTCGGCCTCCCAGCGTTCGGGGGGTCCCCCCAGGGGGGCCCCATGGGGGCCCGCAGGGCCCTCTGGGGGCCCCTGGGGGCCCCCAGGGGCCCCCAGAGGCCCCAAGGAAGGCTAAAAGTGCCCATTTTGGCCCTTCTTGGGCCTGAAGGCCCTTGGCCGTTGGCCTCAGAGGGCTGGCTCTCGTTGGGGCTTTTGTGCATGCAGTTTGTGTCTCTATACTGCGAGAGGAGCAGCTTTTTGCTGCTGGGGGCCCCTTCACATGCCTCTTAGTCTCCACGCCGCTGCTGCCGCTGCCCGCTGGCAGACAGAGCGACGGGGGGGCCCCCACGGGGGCCCCCGCCAGCTCAGCGCGCAAGCCCGAGGACGCAGAGAGGGGCCCCCAGGGGGCCCTGGGGCCCCCGGGGCCCCGGAGGCCCCAGGGGCCCCCAGGGGGCCCGCTGTCGCCAGACAGCCCTGTACCCTTTCTCACCGCCACTGAGACCCAACAGAAAGTGGAGCGCTGGTGGAGGCAGGGGGCTCCAGGGGCCCTTGCTGAGCGGGGCGTGCATGCGGAGATTGAGCGTTTCAAAGCCACTTATGTGCTGGTGCGCCTAGGATTTAGGGTTTAGGGTTTAGGGTTTGGGGTTTGGGCTTAGGTTTGGAAGAAAACGAAGCCAGCGCGCACGGGCTGTAGCCCCCGAACCCTTTCTCACCGCCACTGAGACCCAACAGAAAGTTGAGCGCTGGTGGAGGCAGGGGGCCCCAGGGGCCCTTGCTGAGCGGGGCGTGCATGCGGAGATTGAGCGTTTCAAAGCCACTTATGTGCTGGTGCGCCTAGGGTTTAGGGTTTAGGGTTTAGGGTTTGGGGTTTGGGCTTAGGTTTGGAAGAAAACGAAGCCAGCGCGCACGGGCTGTAGCCCCCGAGCTGCAGCAAGCGCCCAAACCCTAAACCCCAGCCTGCATCCAAGGGGCTGCGGGCGGAGAAGAGGGTTTAGGGTGTGCAGCTAGGGTTTAGGGTTTGCAGCTAGGGTTTAGGGTTTAGCGCGGGCTCCTGCAGGTGCCTGGGCTCGACGCGGCGCTGGCGCAGCGCCTGCGGCGGCTAACTGCTGCTTGCTGCCGCCACCTGCCGCAGGGCCTCGCGGAGTCGAAGGAAGCAGCAAGAGTCATGGAGCGGTGAGCCCCTAGCAGCAGCAGCAGCAGCAGCAGCAGCAGTAGGAGGAGCAACAGCAGCAGCAGCAGCAGTAGGGGCAGCAACAGCAGCAGCAGCAGCAGCAGTAGGAGTAGCAACAGCAGCAGCAGCAGCAGTAGGGATAGCAACAGCAGCAGCAGAAGCAGTAGGAGCAGCATAAGTATCAGCAGCAGTAGCAGCAGCAGTATCAGCAGCAGTAGCAGCTGCAGCAGTAGTAGCAGAGTCAATGGCAGCAGCAGCAGCAGTAGCGGCAGTAGCAGCAGCAGCAGCAGCAACGCCTAACCCTGGCAGCAGCAGCAGCAATTCCGCGCCTTAGCCGCAAGGCTTTGAGAAGAAATCTAGCCAGAGCTTGAGGCGCACCGGCTTGCTTAGCTCCGAGCCCCCTGCTGCTGCTGCTGCTGCTGCTGCTGCTGCTGCTGCTGCAGGTTTGTGTGGCTGGAGGCGCACGACCGGCTGTGGCCTTTCTTCCTGGAAGCTGGCGAGTCGAAGCAAAAAGAAATTGAAGTGAGGGGAAGAAACAAATTGGCTGGGGCTGCGTGGGCATTTGGGGTGTACGTACAGCTGGGGGCGCGCGCTGCGCGCGCTGCGCGCGCTGCGCGGCGCTTCAGGTGTACGTACACCCCAACCCTGCGGCCTGTGCATGCAGCGGGGCCTTCAAATCTTCAGAACTTCCGTGGCTTCTTCTTTAGAAGCTTTGGGTCTCCGTCGGGAGCTGCGGGGTACAGACACCGGGGAGGCGGGCAAGGAGGTGGGCAAGGTCTGTGGGGTGTGGGCTGTATCTGCACTGCGGTGTACAGGCACCAGCAGCACCAGCTGCAGCAGCAGCAGCAGCTGCTGCTGCTGCTGGTGTGCGCCAGTTCCTTTTTTATTTGGGGCTTTGTGGGGTCCCAGTTGGCAGCACTTTGCGGGC
The DNA here is from genome assembly GCF_000499385.1 of Eimeria necatrix. Classification (NCBI taxonomy): domain Eukaryota; phylum Apicomplexa; class Conoidasida; order Eucoccidiorida; family Eimeriidae; genus Eimeria; species Eimeria necatrix. Next base: position 2,081 of record NW_013652483.1, read on the forward strand.
CGCGAGGTGTCTGTACACCTGAACTCATGCGGTGTCTTCGCAGGTGCCCTCTATGCTGCTGCCCCACGAGAAGCTGCAGCAGCTCTGCCGCGCTGTGGACGCAATTCACCGCGCATTCAACTCTGCTGTTGCTGCTGCTGCTGCTTCTAAGGGCTCTTTGGGGCTTGCTCGCGAAGAAGCTGTGGAGGTGAGCGCCGAGGGCTTAGGGCTGCATGCACACAGCCTGCGGCCGAGTCGCTGCTGCTCCTGCTGCTGCTGCTGCTGCGGGAGGCGCCCGCTCGTTGTTGATGCCTCGGGCTGCAGCAGCAGCAGCAGCAGCAGCAGCAGCAGAGTGTGCTTGCTGCTGCCTCCGCGGGGCTGCTGCGCTCAGGTTTGCTGCGAAGACCTCGTGGCGCTGCTGGTGTTGGCCCTCGCAGAGGGGGGAGCAGCAGCATTTGTGGCCAGCTATTTGCACATGTTGGTGCTGCTGCTGCAGCAGGTGCGTGCTTTTGTGTCTCTCCCACTGCCTACGCCCCTTGTTCTTCCCCCTAGCAGCAGCAGCAGCAGCAGCAGTGGTAGTACCAGCAGCAGCAGCAGCAGCAGTGGTAGTATCAGCAGCAGCAGCAGCAAGGACGTGCTTTTATTTGTGGCTGCGTGCTTTTCCTTGCTGAGTGCGTTGGGCCGAGCTGCATGCATGCGGGGGCTGAGACGAGCAGCAGCAGCCCTTAGGCTGCTGCTGCTTAAGGCAGAGCAGCAGCAGCCTGTCTCATTCGTGCCTGCTAAGCAGAGATACAGACGCGAGCACAAACATGTCCTTGCTGCTGCTGCTGCTGCTGCTTCTGCTGCTGCCGCTGCTGCTGCTGCTGCTACTGCTGCTGCTGCTGCTGCTGCTGGCTTGGATGCAGTCGAGAGAGGCCCGGATGGACAAGGAAGCTTTTTATTTAACTGCGCTGCACTCGGCGCTGACTTTCCTTTCGCAAGCCAGAGCTGTACAGACACCTCAGCCCCTCAGTGCTGCCTAGACACCTCAAGCGGGGCAGCCAGCTGTACAGACACTTGACGCGCCCCACACTCGCTGCAAGTGCCTCCTGCTGCAGCAGCGTCCGGGGCCCCACAGGGCAAGGGGGCCCCCACGGCACAGGTGGCAAACTGGGGCCCCTGGAGGCCCCCCTTGGGGGCCCCTGAAGGCCTTCGTTTGGGGCCCCTGAAAGCCTCCGTTGGGGGCCCCTGAAGGCCCCCCTTGGGGGCCCCTGAAAGCCCCCGTTGGGGGCCTCTAGGGCTCCATCTGGAGCCATTAGGGCCTCCCATGGGGCCCCAAGTTCTTAGCTGGGTCTCTGGAGCCCTTCCTGCCCGGGGCCTCGAAAAGGGGGGCCCCCCACCAGCTCGTACTTTAGGCTCTAGGAGCTTCTGGGGGCCTCCAGGCGCCCCCGGGGGCCCCCGGGGGCCCCCAGGAGCCCCCAGGGGCCTCCGGGGGCCTCTGGGGGCCCCTGGAGTTCCGCTGAGCCCTCGTGGAGGGTTTTCGGTCCCTCCTTGTCTTTGCAGCGAGCCGAGTTGGTTCTTTGCTACTGTCGGGTTTGATTTTAACTTTTGATTTTTCAGAAGAAGGGGCTTTTTGGCGGCCACTTCTCAGGCCCTTCTGCATAGTGCTGCTGGGCCAGGGGCCCCCACGCTAATCTATGAAAGCTGCAGCAAGGGGCGCCACATGACGCACGGCGGGGGCCCCTCAGGGCCCTACGGGGCCCCCACGGCCCTACAAGGCCACGTGGGGCCGCGCAGGGCCACCGGGGCCCCTCAAAACCATGTGGGGCCCCACAGGGCCCCCGGGGCCCCACAAAGCCACGTGGGGCCCCTGAGGGCCCTGTGGAGCCCCTGGGGAGTTTTGTGGAGCTGTACGATCTGGGGCTGTTGCCCACATTTTGTGAGGCTCTTCAAATGGGGCCTTTTATGTCTCGTCTCAGAGGCCCCCTTAGGAGGCTCCACGGCCAGGCAGCAAGAGTGCAGCATTATTCACTCCATATGACGATTTATATAAATAAATATTTGTAATGATATTGAACATTATCGCTATATGATGGTTCCTATAAATAAATATTTTAAATGCTATTAAACATCAAAACTATCAACCGTGGCTCTAAAGTGCCTCTGTGGCTGCTTCTCTGCTCCTCTTGCTGCGGCGGCTCCAGCAGCGGCGCGAGCAGTTTCAAACTGCAACAACAATAAAATCTAATTTGAAAACATAAAATCTAATTTGAAACTATAAATATGTTTTCATTTTTACTTTTTTGTGCACATATAATACTGCTAGGCTCCAGCGGCGCTAGAGCGCACGGCAGCAGCCAGCGAGGACCCGCA
>NW_013652484.1:0-6550 GCF_000499385.1 Eimeria necatrix
CCATACGCAGCTCGTATACAGTTTTGGTACCAGTGTTGACGTAGAACTGTCAGAAGGAAACACAATCCGTAGTTGATCTTACTGTGCCGGCTCGTGAGTTTTTCACGTGTACTGGCATCAGCGCCTGTTTGAGGTTATTTTTGTATCAAACGTTTTTGCATTTCGTTTTATCCGGGAGGAACCCTGGTGGCTTTTGCAAGACCCTTGCATCGTTGTAGCTCGTACGGTGGCGCTTTTGCGGCTGCGCAATATGTTCAAGCTCTGGTGAGCCGTGCATAATCCCTCTTTAATCAAAGCAACACTGGCCGCTTGACTCGGAAACATTTTTACTGGTTCTTTTCGAAAGATGCCGGTTCTGCTCAAACCTGTATCACTGCTTTCTTTGCGCGATATTCCACTTACACAAAGGTTTCATGAATGTCTAACGTAGCTGCTGTGCAGGAATTGCTGCTGTGCCAACGCTCAACCGAGCGCCTGATACTTGATGGTGTCGCAGCAGACTCTGGAATAATAGAACAATACTCTGTCCTCACGTGTTTCTTCTTTGACGCATTAATCAAAAGCGAATCGTAGATATGATGCGACCGGAAAGCGCTAAGTAGTACTGTGTACTCTTCAAGATTGTGAGAACGCCCAGGCACTGGTCATTGCCAAAGACAGTTTCCTGCCCAAGCTTCCAATGACAAAATTAAAGGAAATATTACACAAACAAACATTTTACAGATGTACTGATCTCGTGGCAAACCAACAAAGGCAGAATGCTGTACAAAAAGTACCGGTAAAAAGAGGATCGCAAAGTTTGCTCAAACGATAAAATCAGGAGGCTGCGATATCTTTCGATGCTGCAGAGCAGGACGCTATTACGACGTTTGTTGATTCCATCACGGTTTTCGCCTTCTGCAGATTTATGTTAGAAAGAGTCGCCTTATGTCTTGCTAGACACAAGTAAATGCCACGAGTGGGTTGTGAAGAAAAACCTCACGAGAAGCAGGGGCGGATAAAGACACTGAGGAGAAATCTTTCAGTGCAGCTGCCCAATTAACACTCTCTGCACAGTAAACGCTGGACGGTGCACTTTTGTGTGCATGCTTGTGTCGAGTAGATATACTGCGGCAACCACGCGAAGTTACGATTTTCAGTATGAAGGGTGCCTCTCGCTTTGTTAAAACTATCCCCGAACGCCACTGTTCTACCCAGATTCGCCCAGCGTTCTACACGTAACGCGTGAGCGGAACATTCCGTCTTGATAGCTCAGGTGCGCGCTCGTGTCACAGAAGCTGGGAAATGATGTGACGCTTGACATTATTCTGAAAGATCTGTTGCAAGTTTAGGTTGGACCGTTTTCGCATCATGTTGCAACACAAACACTAACCTGATAAGACAGGCTGTGCGCAACCAATAAGCTATCCAGTAGAACCAAATGAAAGTCATTGTTACTGGAACTTTGAAATCCATATCCAACCAAGTTTTGTGTACTGAGCAAGCATTGTATGCTACAAGTAGGCTAACTGACAGCGGCGCCCAGATCACGTGGCAGGGACTACATCGCCTCGGTATCCTCGAAAAGCCATTTTTATCGAACGTTTAATCGTGAATGAAGACGCAACTGCTTGCCTGCGTACTCTACACGTCGGTGCGAACAGCTCAATTGTTTTTTAGCGCGCATGTAATTTTACCTGTTTGCCGTTTTGTTGCGGTCTGGCAAAGCACAGGCAGTACGGGCCCGTAGACGTAGCTGGGGAATAATTGTACGAGTTTCTGGAAATCAGAGCAGCCGAGACTTCGCTGGAAGACTGAACCCGGCGCTGCTGCCAACTAGATTACGGGTAGCATAGAGCGCCCGCTCAGTACACGCGACAATTGAGAAACTTTTTCTTCTTTATAAACTTGAAGTGTTGCTCAGACCAGTCTGTTTAATCGAATGTTTCTGTTGCCAAAAAGACTGTATGTGTCGAATAGAAAAACACTTCCTTGCTGTTACCCACAAGCGGCGGATGCAAACAACACTTTGAACAGACTTTCTGGGCAATGCACTTGTGCATCGAGCATGTTCTTCATTTTCAATCGCTACAACAACTTTCAGCTCGTATCAACACTGAGAACATGCGCGTAGAATGCCCAGCTTGGTGGCTATCGTTCAGTGCTAATAGAACAATCCTCTGTATTGGCTAACGATGGACATTATTACCGTCATCCAACCAAGTCTTTTTTGTCTTGATGTCGTCAGCAGAAGATTTTTTTGGAGGAGATCATTACCAAAAGGTCAGACGAGATGGTTTTCAGGGTTTCTGAATTTTTTGCGCCCTTGCACACTCGCAAATGGCGTTGTGAGTTGACAGGTGCCTGCGCAAAATATTGAAGTGTCATCTGAAAGCTTATTTGGTTAGCTCCACTTTATGCGGGCATCTTGAACGTGGCGTACTAAAATGTTGCTGATTTAGCATTCTTTTCATGTGGCAGTTAAATGGCGGATCGCACAGCTTTTGATGACGATCTTGCACTGCTTGTTGGAGGGGAACTCTTGGCAGTTTATTCAAGGGGAAATGTGCCGTATATTTTTAAAGCGTTCATGTCTCTACGGTGCGGCAATGCAGCCACAGAAGCCATATTAACATTTATTTTGATTCAAGAGCGCTACAAGACATATTCGGACCTAAAGGATAACATAGACAACTATACACAGCCGCAAGAGCGCGCAGGACATCGCCACTTTGTTCCGCTTATAGCAAACGGAATAAAAGTGAGTGTACTCACCTTGTTACTCATGAAAGCTGACAAGGTAATGATGGCCATGGCCACTAAAGGCTTTGGCTGAGACATGAAAGCTCGGCACCTCACTGTTTAGGCCAAAAACCTTTCATTCTTTATACGATTCCCTTATATCGCGATGCGAATTGAATGCGCCTTCGCTAGACGGATTGCAAAGCAGAGTGCTTGTGTAAAGCCGGAACAAAAGCGGGGCAGCTTGAAGCAACCACTATCAACAGGTTGTAAGTGCAGCAAGACCATTTGGAAAGCTTAGATCTTGTCCACTACTAGGTCGAAAGGCAGTTCGCCTTTTCGATGATGCGCAGCTGTTATATCACGCATAAAAAATAAAGACATTAGAGACCGGCAACGTCAAGTTTCATATTTGAGGAACGTAACCTGAAAAAAGCGAAGTGCTTCAAGCACCACGTATTTCTGCATTACTTATTAAGTACTTAATGCAGTGCTATCCTTTCAAGATTCCCTTCAACTGCCTGTGCTGATTTTGCAAAGAACTATCTTTTTGAGGCTGGCAACGCCGCCACCCCTTCGTTTACAGAACTAACGGTTCTGCACATTTGTCTAAAGTTATTAATTTCGCACTGAGCATACCGTTATTGCAGGTTCTTTAGCATTTTGTTTCGATGTTCAGGCAGTATGTGCCAGCTCAAAATGTGTCGTGAGGATCTCCTGATATCCCAGAGGCCGACTATTGGTGTTAGGGTTTGTTTATAGAGCTAACTCGAGTAGCTGCGTTCAACTGTCTATTCAGCGAGATGGCGTGCCGTTACCTCCAGCAGAAAGCGTAGCCTCAAAACGCACGCTTCGGTTTGTGACCACAGGTTACCTAAAGCAATGCGATGCGTGCAATCGTTTTGTTTTGTACACAGGCCGTGAGCAATGCAGAGAAATGCTGCTTCGTTGCTTATGCAGCCTCGGGGTAGTGTATGCAGCCCCAAGACGGGAACACAGCGACGTGACTCTTCTTGGAAGCAACTAAGTCTAGTGTGGCTCAACTTGTAGCAAATATTTCTCTGTTTGTTGCAACATAAATGTGCACACCCAGAACGTAGAATACATCTTAAACAAGCCTGGGCAGTTTTGCCTCCAATGTTTTTGTGTACTTGAAAATTCGCTTACACGAGCTTTGATTGGTAGCGGGACATTTGCAGCTCGTTGAAAGCTCTGAGTTGCCGTAGCACGTGCTGCGGTTGACTTTGCAATTCGCTGTTTGAAGCCCGTTCTACGACATTCCAATCGTGCGCTAATCCTTGCAATTGTGAACACGCAATTTTCCTCTGCGTCTTGACACCATCACGTACGCAGCCCGCCTGTGTTCGTTCGGCAGCACGTGAATGTAACAGAAAGCAAGCCGGAGATGCCGTGGAAGGCTGGGAGACCTGCGCAGCAACTGGGAATAGTGCTTGAAATGATGCGTACTTTGTGTTCTAAGCTCGTATGTTGCTGTCTCTTGTGGTGGGCTTCTTTTCTGGCTAGCTTGTAACCATTGCACGGCATGCATGCACTGCGCAGTGACGCAACTTCACCAGTACAGAACTTCTTGCAAGCTGCATAACAACGTCCAAAGCTATTGCGCCTTTCATCGACTCTTCGAAAGATAGTTCTGAAGAAAAAGTGGTGGTTAGTGGTGTGTCGTTAGTGCTTCACACCACAAGGAGACAAGCAGAACGATTCTTAATCGTCAAGCTGCTGGTGCTCAAAGCTGGCGATCAAAAGAGAGTGCGCAGAAGCACGACATATAGCAATATTTTTCACGTATGCATGGGCTTTCGTTTGCGGCGGCTGATGTACTTCAGGTAGGAAGCACCACGGTATTCTGGACGACGGCGCAAAGTAACTCTTTGCTTTAGAGAACAAATATATGATCCTCTTACGAACTTTGCATGTTTACCCATGCGAGCAAACGATGTTCGGCTTCGTGCGCTTTTCGTTTACTTGAAGCATGCTGGAAGCATATGCTTGAACTGCGTTGCCTACCATGATGGACACTGTGAATCGTTCACAATGCAGTACGTCAAACCGCGTCATCTACTTATCCGAGTGCTCCTTTATTCTAACAAAACTGTGCAAGGAACTGCGTTGTGCAGCACGATGCTGCTATTCTGCAGACAGTGAGCACAAGAGAGCCACGCGCTCGATTAGTCGCTGGTGGATGAGCGGTCGGTTGTTGCGGGGAATTTACCTTGACAACTGCCTTTCCTGATCTGCGGCCAGTGCGCCCACGAAAACATAGGGAATATAGTTCCGCTAAATATGTAAGTTCTGGATCTATTGTACAGAGCACATCCACATCTGCAAATATACACATGCAAGGGACTTTGCATTTCCCTGTTGCGCACCCTAGCTAGGTTTCACAGGAAACGTCGAGCGCAGTGCAGTCGTCTCTTCAGACTCTGCTGGTGTTGGCTGTGCGTGTTTGTTAATCACAGCAACTCCATGCTGGCTTTCATATAGAGGCTCCTGACGAACCTTTGCGTTCGTAAAACATTGGTCAAAAACAATGCTGACAGAGAAAGGAGGAACTCCTTCTTACTGCAGTGATTCCTTACCGGGCATAACGGAACAATATTTCGGAAACACATTGAACAAACAATTTGCCCCCAGCGTCAAGCCATATTGCTGTTGTTTCCTCTGAGCGCGCGCAGTCACCTGGCGGCACTGGTCGCCACTTTAGTGTTGCATGGCTTTATATGGCACTGACACACATTATGGCGCCCATTCTCCATGATCTGCAAACCGCCCGAGTGACCGAACAGATACCGTGCATAGCTCGATTCCTTTGCAATGGCAAATTTGCTTTAACATTTCTGCCTCACAAACCAATGAAATCAAGGCTGTATGTAGTTGAGGACTGGAATTAAGCATGAAGGACTTCCGGATACAGTGTAGGAAACACTCGATCGCCTTTACTAGATTATTCGTTCAAGAACGTCGCGGTTATATTGTTAATTGGAATTTCTTCAGTAGGTATTATTATGAGTATCCTATTATGAGTATCCATGAGCTGCAGGCAACTGTAACGGACGAGTTGAGCATGGTAAAGTGCAAGTCGATCAGTCCGCCACGCGTCCACGCAGATTTGGACAAACTGACAACACTCACTTCTGCGAGAACAGCATGTTTATGCAAGGCCTAAGGAACTGCCAACATATTTCTTGCAGTGCCGCGCATACAAATATTTCATGGCACGCTTTGCTTTCTGGATATTGCTGCACGTACCAGTGAATATCATCTCCCGCAGTGACGACCAGATAGTACGTTGCTTGGCAACCACAACGGATTTACACGCGCTCTTAAAACACTTTCCCAAGCCAAAGCTTGTCACGAAGTAGCAGCATGAAATCAGGGTCATGAAGTGGGCGTTTCCTCAAGCACAATAGTGCAGAATGATTCTTGAGCGTTGAAGTGGCGGCGGTCAACAGACAGTGCGCATGACATGCCGCAGGCTTTTCACGTATGCATGATGTTTCGTTTACGGCGGCAGATCTACTTCAGGTAGGAAGCTCCACGGTATTCTGGACGACGACGCAAAGTAGCAGTTTGCTTTGGACAAAAAATATAAGATCCACTTGCGAATGCTGCACGTTTACCCGTGCGAGCAAACGATATTCGGCTTTGTGCGCTTTTGGTTCACTCGAAGCCTATTGGAAATATATGCTTGAAGTTTGTTATCTGATGTGCGTGCGTTTGATATATTGTTTCTTGAAATGGTGTATCTTAAACAGTGCAATCTGCGAAACCACGTCACCTGCATTGAGCACAACTGCGAATGGTGCTTAAC
>NW_013652485.1:0-5647 GCF_000499385.1 Eimeria necatrix
AATTTTTACCACGTGAACAGACCGTAGACTGCGCAGACTGCGCAGACTGCGCATCACGTTCGCTTCCCCAGCTCATTGCTTCACGCAGTGAGCTCTACGGAGAGCTGAGCCGTGAAACTATGTGCAACACTACATTGGCCGCTACCTAAAAATGACCATCTTCGCACGCCCACAAAGTCGCCGAACTGAAGCGTTCACATGCATATCATCGTGTATCCTGCAATGCATGCGTGTAGGCAGCTTACTAACAACGTTCAACGACGCATCGACTAGGGCATCTCAATGCTGCAGAGCTGTGTAGGCAAGCGTGTCGTGGTGGATTCGATATTCTGGCTGCGTCGTTTCGGTGCTGGATCTTCACTTCAATCTCCACACGAAACTGTTGAGATTGTGTGCTGTCTCCAGCGTATTTCTCAGGCGATGTCTTATGCGAGACAGACTAGACATTGTGGAGAATGGAAAGCGCTGCACGCGCATTGCGCCTTGTGAATCGACGGCGTTTTGCACTAGGCGGGTATGCACCAGGTCAGCAGACGCAAGTGTTCTTGCGTGTTTTGGGTCGAGCCGAATATCATAGTTTGTCAGCAGTATTAGCTGGAGGGAGGCACAAGAGTCTGTGGCACTCCGACGAGAACCTGGACGAATTGATTGAGGGGTGGGTGGCTTTGTTTGTGCGAATGTGGGATGCTGTTAGCTGCTAGGAACGCACACGAAGGGCGTGCTGCAGCTCCTCGTTACTCTTGCGACATTTGTGTAACGATCGCTGCGCAATCCGCGCGGCAAAAAAGTCTTGATGTGAACGCGAGAAAACTCGCTGTTGCAGCACATATCAGTACACCAAACAGTGTGCCGCTGCTTATAATTAACGGAGGAGCTTTTAAGATGTAAATGCCGTACGCAGGAGCTCACTTGGCATTCGTGTGAATAATTATGTGATATTATTTCCTGTGCATGCTTCGGATCTAAGAAAGTTGTTGGGTATATCTAGGACGGCGACTGCGCACCACGTTCGTTGGGCTAGCGCTTTGCGTCACGCTCTTATCTCTGCTGTGACCTGAAATGTGAAATCATGACGCAGTAAAACCAGTAAAACACGAAGGTGGCCGCTGGCTCAAAATTTTCATCGTTGCGTGCGCATGAAGGCGCCGAATTGAAGCTTCGACGTTCATCTCCATTAACTTCTGCGCACATCAGTGGTGCATAGAAATCATAGAAATAGCAATTTCTAGTATCCGTTCATTCCTGATTTCCGCTCTTAACGCTGGCTGAAGCAAGGGTGCTCTGCTTGCCCAAGAAACGGGCGTAGTTTTGTTGCTGTCCCAATGACCTGAATAGAGTCGCAGGCTTAAAGCTGAACCTACTTTGAGACCAAGCAGCACTTTGCAAGTCCTTTACAAGATATCGACGTATTCTTTTCTCTCAAAAGTGTTTGCATAAAGCTGCAATACATGAGTGTAAACCCCGTGGGTAGTAAGAGTGTTTGTTACAACGCCACCGGATGTTTATGTTATTTCAGGAAGAAAAAGTGCGGGCACATTTTCTGGGACTGTTTCTGCTTGACATCGTGGCAGCATAGTTTGCTGTTCCGCACAACCGTGTGCGCAATTTCATGACGGGTGCAGGGCGAAGCCGTTCCTCGTTATGTGTTCAGGTTGTGCGCTACGCATTGAACGCTCTTAAGCATCTTGCTAGCACACAATTCGCAAAGCGTGTAGTTCATACCTTTCACTTGATAATAGAATTTGTCTTGCTCTCAGCGAGAGCAAAAGAGGTCTCCGTATTCCACTGGAGTCAAAAAGGCTTCACGCTAACTGCAGTAAACAGACAGTTGTTGATCAACAAAACTGTACGCGCTAGATTTGTTCGCTGTTGGCGCTGGGCGTTGATTTTCTTTCTTGAAAGAATTTAGTCGTTAGACAGGATGGCGCTTCAGCATTCGAATATATTTGCATGGCGAGACATGCTTACGTGAAAACTGCATGTACAAATGTGACAAGCAAAGATAACGTATAACAGCATCACGGCAAAAAAGCGCTATTCAAAATGCATTAAATGGCAAGTATCCGTAGTGGGTGGTTTCAACGCTGCATGTGCTTTTTATGATTCAACCATGAATTATTGGAAAGGTACATGAGCGTTGTGTCATTTCGTCCCCGTAAGTAGTATTGACAAAGCAATCGTCAGCATGTTTCTATCTAGGACATTCCTAAAAGATTTCTCTCGGGATAACGTTTATTTCATGTTTTGCAAACGGATTGCAGCATGAGCTCGGTGGATATCGTACTTTAGAATTGTTCGATCTTCTTACGCTACTCTGTTTACTGCTCTGTCGTCCCGGTAAACGAATCAGTCTGCCTAGCGAATCGGAGCCTATGCGTTTCAGAAAGTGCCAACCACACAGGGAGCATTTTCCCCCACCTTGTTTGTCGGCGGAGGAGCTACAGAAAAGGATAAAAGCGGCAGATTCTCTGCGCGAATGATTCAGCTTAAAGCGATTTGACGTTAACTGCCACCTCACAATTGCTTTTATAATGGGCCATGGTGGTATCCGGTGTACATAATCGTATGCAACTGCCTGAGTTGACTTGAACCTTTTGTATTTCTTTCCGAGCTCATGGGCTGGTAAATACTGCGATTGCTGACCGCTTACTGATTTGCGTTATTTTCTAGACCCTCGCGGTACACATTTCATCCTCCGCCTCTCAGAAGATCAAAGCCTTTTTTGCGTAAGCTATCATGTGTTTCAGTGTACCTACGTCACTGGGTTCGCCCATTCCCCGAAATGTGATTCGTCGTTATCCGCCTGATAGCTCTCTGAAAAAATACGAGGATATCATACCATCATGTCAATATTCAAATATAGCGATTCCAGGTTGGCGATGAACAACAAGTGTTTGGAATACTGTTTCAGCGTGTCACCCTGGGCTCGCAAGAAATTGAATGTCACTTTATGATAAAAACTTCTCTCTGAGAATGAAAATACCGCATTGTCTAGGCTCTTGCCAACAGCGTTCAATGTTGGATTTTGTGATAAACTGGTAATCTGGGTTGTAGCAATAGTGACTAACCAATTTGCAGCTCGCGTGGAGAAATGGATACACTTTCACGTTCTTTGCTGCTTTTCAGATACAGCAACTGCAATCCTTAGTAAGACTAGAAGCTTCAAATGTCTCCGGACTTTTGTCGCATTAAATATCGAAAAACGCACTCATCTTCATCTGTTCTGTTCTTCTGAGTGGTTCCCTGCTAGCGAATATTGCAGGGCACCCTTGCTCAGCAGCTTTGCAGTTACAGGATGCATTTTTGCCTTAAGCCGCTCTGCACGATAGTTGAGCGACGTTCGGCGTATCCGCTTTCCCCGAGTACTCTAGCATTGCACTCTTTGACGGATGCTGAATTAGTTTGCTGTTTTGACATGATAAGCATTCGTGTTGCGGGCTGAGTTTATTTACTTTTCCAACTGCCATTAAACTTTTTCACCGCTTGCAATTTTCTCCTCAAAGTACACTGGAGAGGCTTGCCCTCAAAAATCGTTTCAGATAGTGGGTTCCCTTTCTCGCCTTTGCATTTGCAATCTGGAAAGCAAGAAAAATGCTACCATGCTTCCTGTGGCTAAAGGAACGTGTTTAGAAAGGTTAGCGGATGTCATGCAAATGTTTGGAGGCCCTCAAAAACTTTTTCACATCTATCGTTGCAGTATTGGCGTGCTCATGCTCAAATTTGGAGATCTTTTGCCGTTTCTTCAACCATTAACGCAATTTTCTAGGACGATTTGCAAAGGCAAACAAATTTCAGGTATGCTTTCTGTGGTTCAACTTGCTTGCTCGTGAGGCTTTTGCTTTTCAGTTCAGAAGAGTTCAAGGCATCACGTCTAGCACGTTGGACACGCGAATAATTCCACGTAATGAAGTGACGCATACCAAGAGAGATAGGCAATTGATTAATAATATAACAACATTAGAAAATTTGTCTTCCAATTTGCAAGTCCCAAATGGCAGAGTAGTCTCCACATCGTCTACAATTAATCGTCTTGGATTGAATTGTTTACATGGCCCTGAAAATCTGTACTTCAGAGCAGCTTAGAGCCACGCAAAATTGTGAAGTCAAAACATCAAATGTTTTCATCAGCAAAACCCAACATGGGAAACTCCATTGCGGAATTGGTCGCACGTCCCTCCATCGCTTTTGCTCGCAGGCTAGCGAACCGACTGCATATCTGGTTGCTGACCCAATCAGATTCTTACTGCGTAAATTACTGTTCACTGTTTGTGGTTCTGAACTTGTATGCATATTAGAATACTACAATATGCAAAACACATTAACTCAACAACGGGTGAAAATTTTGTAGACGCAAATAGGTGGACGTGGTTGCATCTAGCTTGGCCAGGAGTAAGAGTGTTTTGAAGCCAGATACCTGGTACAGTTGATTTGAACGGTTTTTCGGCATGTAGGGTCACTGCGTCAAATACAGCGTGCTGTGTTCTGCCTTCAATATTAATATCGAGCGTTCTAATACATTGCACAAGGCAGGAAGGCAACAACAGATCGTGAGTGCACCGCGCTACAATAGTAATCTATCACTCAATAGTTCTTTTTAGAGTTATTGGCATATCCCGCAACACAATGTGCATGCGGCGAAAATGTAGGTTGACTGCTGGCTGCTGCCGTGAAGGGAAGCATTAACCGCGAAACTAGAACATCTTCTACATTGCACATTAGCGAAAAACGTGCAGTTCAGTCAATGTTGATAATAACAGTGCAGTTCTATGGTATTTCCGGGGAAATGCTTGCAGAGCCTGTATCCAAGGGGGCTGTATACAGTATGCGTGGGTTGTGGTATGCTGCATGTTTTCCTTGAAAGCAAGTCGTTTCGCTTGAGCTTAGGTACACCACATTTTAATCTGATGACGAACATTTCCTTGAGCCTCGTTCTTCCCCTTAGTTCCGCGACTAGGCAATGATCTCAAGCTGTATTCGTAGCATACAGTATTGGCGGCAGGAGAAAAAGATGCGAAGGCAGCATCAAATAATCGCGGCTTCTTTCTCTCAGGGGCGATCCGTGAAATAGAGTAGACCCTAGGCTAGAGCTCTCTTGTTACAGTTCTACTACCACAATCTTCAGGTGCTATTTCAAATTGTATACGTTATGCGATTTTCTAGATTGTGCGCGATTCGGTGATCGATGGACCGTTCAAATTGAAGAACAGGAGCCACCTTAATTTCGAAATCGAGAATGAAAAAACAAGTTACTTATTAGGACATGTGATGCCACACAGTGCGTAAACGAAATTCCTGGCGCGCTAAAGATTTAGAGAGAAACAGAAAAAGCCCCACTAGTTTCCAGTAATCAGCATTCTTGTCAATCGCATCTGACACCAGCTCTGCCAACTATATGTAGGCAAGTCCACATGTATAAGCAATGCTTGCATTTTCCTCTCAACCACCTGCAAATATGTTTTAAAAGTAGTTAGTGAATCGGCGCAAGATTTTAGAGTATGACAATGTCTTAGCATCGACAACTGGACGAAGAAAAAGGGTTTGCAACGGCGCTGCAGCTGGCGAATGTTCATTCAATAGCAAGGCTTGTAACCAAAAGCGGATAAGTGAAGCAAATACAAAGCCGCCGTTCATTCAGGTGACGCGGAAT
>NW_013652486.1:0-5392 GCF_000499385.1 Eimeria necatrix
GTCGTTTCGCCGCTTATTAAATTTCGCGTAGCAGGCGGATAAGGGCGCATAACAGCGAAAGGGCAAAAGGGCCAGTGGCAAGGCCTGTGATATATTTACGCATCTCGCGGCTCATCAGCATGTGCTGTACCCAACTACACAATCTTAAGAGGGCATATATGCGCGTGTGTGCACACCCACTTGCATGCACGAACGCGGGCAGTGCACGATATATGAGCAGAGCATCCTTTCCTCACGCAGTACCTCATGCATCCACTTTGCGAGATATCGGCACAGGAACGAGTGATTAAGATAATTCTGGTCCTACCTGTAAGATCAATAGTAAGCGATTTCTCGTCAGAAGATATTCTTTAGTGTAACTTGGCGCTACTGCGATTTGGCTCACTATGCATTCAAATGCTCAAAGTGTATTATCATTTGAGCAATAACGCGACCCTGTATGAATCTATCGATGGTAGTAAACACTGAGCTGTGATAAGGCGTGAGGAGGCATTGCGTGAAAAGCCCAGGACAAATCAGTTTTAACAGATAGTATTCAGGCTACCGTCATAAAAGTTCAAGACCGAGGTGTACGGAACAGCTCGTCACCGCAGCAGATAAGCTGACGACAACGAACAGCATCTGCCTTTATATCGCTGGAATAGCCGTCTATTGCAGCCATCAAATTTCTCGCATTGAGAAATCCAAGTTTTTTGAAGCCTTTAGCATGATATGCCAGGCCCTGCGAGCCTCAGCGCACTGAGCTCGACACACAATAAAAAAGGCCGCAGATGACTCCGGCATGCTTCTGGCAATATTACCACTCACCTCATTTTCAAGAAGAGCTTTCCCATCTTTTGGCTGAGCAAAAGCAAACAGAGGGAAGAAGTCTGTACCTGAGTCTCCTGCAAATGGATTAGCTGCAACAGAGAGAGTCTTCAGGAAAGCCAAAGGTTAAGTCGATACCCCGTGTTGCCGGGTGCACCTAAGTTAACAATAAACGGCAGGCGAGGGCATTTCGAGTTGAAGGCTGTGCAGGCGGGCTGTTCAGGCGGAGCTTACCGTGGACCTTAATCAAGACACGGCCTGTGCAGGGCACGTCAGGTGGCTTCTCAAGGACGATCGCCAAAGGGGTTGTTCCCCCCGGCGGAACTGCACACACATGGGTACACAACAAATGCGCACGCAGTGACATCCGCGTAGGTCTGGTTCCCATGAAGCATCAACCTTGTAAGTTTCAACTCTAGAAAGAATGCCAACTTGAGTGTAGCGAGCCTTCGCCAAAAAGCTACTTGGCGCCTACTGCCTGCTGTGGCCACTTCAGTGAGAACCACAATGATCATTTCCTCAACTACAGCTTGTACATCGCGCCCAAACTGCACATTCGCAAACAAGGCTTAGCAGGCCAACACCATGTGAAATATGGGTCAACCCGGATACTCTCCTGGCACAACAATTTCAAGGGGATAAGGGGATGCTTGCCCGACATGGCGATGGGTATAATCGATTTTTGAGAATAATGACTTGAGCTGCGAAAAGGCACTCCTATGGTGACTTTCCTGAGTGCAAGCTCGCGCATGTGCACACGCGCTTGCAAACTGCTCAAGCGCCAGCAGCTCCTTCACATCCCTTCACACTATACTTTTTACTGTAATTGTGGGGAAGCTATTTAGTGGACAGAATGAATATTGAGCGGCTTACAATCTCCTGAATTTCAACAAACAGATGCACTTCGCCGGTGCCATCAAGCTTTGGGCAAAGTGCATCGAATACCTCTGCAGGGATGCTCAAACAAGTATATGCACTAGAGTATGCAATATCAGACACGAAGTTGCACATTATTTGCTCAAGAATCTGTCAAACACGATGAGAGGCTGATCATAAAAGCATTCGTGTGCTGTGCTGCGACTATTTATTAGCTTCAAAGGTAGATTTAGGTGCCTGATGCCTCACTGTCACGCGCTTGGTGATGAGGGAAGCAGAGCTTTTCCGCATATTGACCAAGTTTCTCCAGCATTTTCCGTAAACTTTGGTGGGCCTAAGTGCAAAAATAGGGCAAAAACTAGATAACAATTCAAACGCTGTTACTTAAGTAGAACGACAAACGGAAATGAGCTTGAAACTACGTAACTTGCAGGAAAGGAAAAATGCTGCGTATACTGACATGTTCAGGAAGCTGAGGGAAACTCAAACAAGGTGTCATTGTCAACTTACTGGCGTTACTCCGATAAATGGGAAGTAGTAGGGATTCGCAAGGTCATAGTATTGATGAGCGGTGGACTCCCCAAGAGTAATATTACTCTGGTGTTCAGTCCATTCTGGCCTTTCTGCCTGCGACTGAGATGTACTGGAACTGGCGCCCTCTTCACCATTTGTTTCAGCTTGAGTTGGCCGTGAAGTTGATCCTATTCGAAGGAAATGACTCCACCTTCTTGAACGTCTTCGCTCCCGATGAGTACCAGAGGCACTAGCTTCGCCGTTCTCGCACTCTCCAGATATATCAGGACCCTACGTGCCACCGAAACACGCTGATAGGCAACACTTGAGAAAAACTGAAAGGGATAGACGGCTGCCTTGGTGTTTACATCTTAAGCAAACTCTAAACTCGCCCTACACCTTCGAGAAGAGGCGAAGTTTCCTTGCCCTCATCTTCCCCTCCTTCCGCAAGAATTCTCAAGCTTCTTGATGAATTTGCTCGTATCCAAGTGGAGCACTTCAGAACGAGAAGAAGGAGGGCAACAGAGGTCAAGATCAATGAAACGGTAGACCACTTCCCTAGCTTGCGGTTATTTTGCCGTTTCCACAGTGAATCCCACGGCTCAACAGGATTGGCGTGAGAAGACGTATTCAGTATCAAATTCAGCTCCTCCTCAGGAGAGCTAGAGTGCCTTATTTTTGCTCCCATTGCCTCGTCCTGTGATCGCACAAACAGGCCTGGCATCTGGGCAAAGCATTATTTGCCAAGGAAATGGCGATTCCCCCTAAAAATGAAACAATTTAACTGTTATGACTTCAAAATAAGACTATTTTTAGGCCTAAATTTCCAACATGCGCTGAAGTTTCTGAAGCGTTCGTGTCTTCGCATATCTCACCTTTTGGCCGGTTGGACCGAAAAAGTTATCGCCAAGCAACAATTGGAAAACATGTCCTGCCGCAGGATCTTACTGCTGCAGACTTGCCTACTTTTCTCTTTCAGCTTTCTTTCGTCAATATATGGTTATCCGAGCTGCTTGCACTGCGGGCGTTGAAACTTAATGCGGCTCCAGTCCCTCCAAGGAGTCTCCGAGCATACCATCGCTGGCATTCCAAGACTTTGACCACAAAAAATGATCCAGGCGGCTTTTTACTGCTTTCAATGTTCTATAATAGAAAACTATCACAAGCATAGAGCAGGGAAAGGGGACTTGGAAGTCGATAACACCGAGAGACGCTCGCGTTCATCCCACGCAAGCGAATTATGTCAAGGGCCGTCAAACGACTAATCCCGGTTTCCTACCCCTAAAGAATGCTATTATATTGTTGTAAATATTTCGCTGTATTATCAACGTTGCTTCATCCCTGACCATTGTTTTGGTTCAACGCTCCAGGAGTATGGAAACCTGCCAGCTCAAGGGCGTCAACTATACGACTCAGGGCTTGTTATTTTGCCAGAGCGCTTTTGACAAGCAAAATAGCGTTTGATTGAGTTCTGCACATTTCCAAAAGTGGGATAAGCAATGATTTGCCCGGAAGTACCGAAAACAATAGTGGGATGGAAGCCGGCAGAGAACTGCACAATGGCGAAGAATGCGGCTCTTGGGGTGTACAAAGAACTGTCTCTCTATCATTAGTAAGATATGTTTTTCACCAAGCAAATCCGTCTATATGCAGAACACGGGGTTTCCAACACTCCGGTATACTCAAGTACCTCCGCTATGTCGATGCTACTGTTCGGGGACCAATAAATGCCTCCGCAGATAAAGCCTCTTTTTGCGCCTTCTCCAGGCGAAGTTGAGGAAATGTTTCTTACTGTCTTAAGTTTCTCACCGGCTCCCACAAGAAGTCAACACGCTGACGTTGTTGCCTTCAAAGCACTGTTGTTCCCTACACTGGAGGTCATCCAACCATGAGCCCTCAAATCGTATCCTGCATGATGCATCCTAGTTTGTAGTTTAATGGGCTTCACTCTAAACAGAATTGATAGTGCACTCTTTCCCACTTATGCAATTGTTGGGCTCCTGCACGATCAGTTCTGTCAGATACATCGCCTCGAGGCCATTATGTATCGCAGTCAGCGATCATCTGCTCTGCTATAGTAGGAGATGAATTCCTTGACGTTTCAGCTTCAGAGTCTCTTACCCTGGACCTCATGCTCTGTTCATTAGGAAGAGCCATAAAGTGCAAAAAAGGCCCCAAAAATGCCGAAACACGGGATGCATACAAATAGCTGCCTGTATTGCCCGCAACCAAGGCTGTCGAAGCAAGCTCGAGAGGCGGTTCTCTCAAGTCTAATTTGATGCACACTGTCATCGAGCAACACAACTTGAAAACCACCAAAACTCAGTAAACCTCTTCCTCAGACGCTAAAAACTGAAACGCTACACTTTTCTATATATTGGACCTTCCGCAAGTAGCAAAGGCAAAACTACCTCAAATACAAAGCTTCTTTCGGAAATACGCAATATTCGTAGCACAAATCCCAAGCGCGTACCCGGCCACTTACCACACTTTCAAGTTTCCCTAAAGCATTCCAGTTTCGCAAGCATGCAAAAGATTGCCCAGCTTTTCCTGCCTCCCCAAGTTCACACCAAAAACCGTTGTTCAGCAGCTTAGAAACATGTTCCGCATTTTCATATTGCAGCAGAATTGACGCCCTTTTGATTCTGTCATTGCCTTTAGCGAAACTTCGAATCTGGAAAAGCTGTCGGCATCGCCAGCTGCACCTGCATAATGTGGATTGCATCAGCGAGAGCAGTTGGCCCCGCAGACATCAAATCATGCTTCCTTTCCTCCAAATGCCAATAACAAGTATATAAAACACAACTTGCATAAATAGAGCAGTTTCTGTTTGGCCTTCTTGTGCACACCAGATTGCACATTACCCGCGTTTTTGATTCATATGCAGCAAGATGGCTTGTTAAGTGGGTCAGCTAATTGGGAGAATGACGTGGACGGTGATATGCAGTAGAAGTGCAGCATATTGCGAGCTTTAGAGGTCGTTTCCGTGGTCTCAGCCCCTAGTCTCCATGTCAAAGCTCAGTGGTGATCGCGGGACCTCTTGGACCCGAAGCTACTAGGACTATGACTTCAATCCGAAGCATGAGACTGCGGCAAAAATTCGGTGAGGTCAAATAATCTATAGTAATCCCAGTAATCAAATGGATGCCCTCGTGATCTTGATCCTGGCCTACTTGCCATGAAAATATTGTAATAT
>NW_013652487.1:2500-61425 GCF_000499385.1 Eimeria necatrix
CCCGCACGGGAAGAACGGGGGATGCGGCCCCAGGCCTGCAGCCCCCCGCCTAGGGGGCAGCGAAAGCTGCTAGTGCAGCAGCAGCAGCAACAGCAGCAGCAGCAGCAGGACTAGAGGCTCAGGAGGCAGCAGCAGCGAAAAGCACAGTACCGCCACCTAGAGAAACAGCAGCAGCAGCAGCAGCAGCAGCAGCAGCAGCAGCAGCACCGCCTAACTGGCCGCAGCAGTAGCAACAGGAGCAGGGTTTAAGTAGCAACAACAACAGCAGCAGCAGCAGCAGCACTCGACTTGCTGCAGCAGCAGCACTTGGCCAGCAAACGCAGCGGTATTTAACTAGCAACAGCAGCAGCAGCAGCAGCAGCAGCAGCAGCAGCAGCAGCAGACCTGTGGAGCCTTCTGAAACATTAAAGGACCCCACAAAAGCTTCTCTTCCATCAACCACAAGTGTCTTTCGGTGATTGCGAAAAGCCAAAGAGCCCGCGCGCGCTGCATGCAGCTGCCCCAGGTCTGCTGCTGCTGCTGCTGCTGCTGGCTCTGCAGCAGCAGCAGCAGCAGCAGCAGCAGCAGCAGGGGCGTAGAAGCCCTGTGGCAGCGGCGGGTTAAAAATCCCCACATGCACTTTCGCCAGCAGCAACTCCGACAGCCACTTTTGCGAGAAGCCGAAGCTGCCGATCTGCGCACACGCGCACAGCTGCTGCTGCTGCTGCTGCTGCTGCTGCTGCTGCTGCAGTGCTGCTGCTGCTGCAGTGTTGCTGCTACTGCTACAAATGCAGGCTGAAGCTAAACGAGGCGCAGCAAAATCGACTGTTTCTGCTGCTGCTGCTGCTGTTGCTGGTCATTGTGGAGGCGGTGGTGCTGCTGCTGCTGCAGTGCTGCTGCTGCTGCTGCTGCTGCTGCTGCTGCTTGTCTGTCACTGCAGCAACGTTTAATCGCATTTTCCCCTTTCAAGCCTATTCTTCCGGCGTGCACACTACAATTCAACGGCTTAGGGTTTAGGGTTTAGGGTTTAGGGTTTGGGGATTACGCCGTCGATGAGGAGAATGACTAAGCAGCCCCTTGCTGCTGCTGCTGCCAAAGCTTCCTTAACTGCTGCTGCTGCTCTCGAGCCATCAAAAATGTAACTCTCCATAAACACAAACTGCTCTGCTGCTGCTATGGACTCCAGCATCGCCTGCAGCGTCTCGTCTCCTGCAGCAGCAGCAGCAGCAGCAGCAGCAGCAGCAGCAGCAGCAGCAGAGGCAGCAGCAGTGGCAGCAGCAGCAGTGGCAGCAGCAGCAACGGGAGCGCACGTGCAGCAGCAAAACGCTACACGTCCCAAAACTGCAGCAACTAGCAGCAAAGAACAAAAGCTGCTGCCTGAATAGCAGCAGCAGCAGCAGCAGCAGCAGCAGCAGCAGCAGCAGCAGCAGCAGCTGACCATCTGTGTAGACCTCTATAAAGTTTCCTCTAGATATTTTCCCGTGCTTTTCAACTGCCTTCAGAAAGCCACTCCACCGCCTCTCCTGCACCCGCACAAACCCTAAACCCTAAACCCTAAACCCTAAACCCTAAACCCTAAACCCTAAACCCTAAACCCTAAATACAAACCCTAAACCCTAAACCCTAAACCCTAAACCCTAAACCCTAAACCCTAAACCCTAAACCCTAAACCACCACGCTCCAAAGCAGCACAACCTCTGTGCCGTAGCCCTATCCACACCTAGTCAATCCTACACCGCACCTTGCAAGAAACACTCCAAACTTTAGGGTGTAGGGTTTAGGGTTTAGGGTTTAGGGTTTAGGGTTTAGGGTTTACCATGAGTTCGTAGTCTGTGGGGTGTGGGGGCCGGCCTTTTGCTGCTGCTTCTTTTTCCCTGCTTTCTTTGAGTGTACGTACAGCTCGCCGCAGAATGCGCTGCATGTCTTCCTGGTTGCAGCTGCCGATTTGCTGCTGCTGCTGCTGCTGCTGCTGCTGCTGCTGCAGCGAGGAGGGTCCAAAAAGCCAGCGCCGCAGCCTGCTGCTGCTGCTGCTCTCGCTGCTGCTGCTGCTGCTGCAGCTGCTGCTGCTGCTGCGGCCGCGGCGGCCGCATATGTAGCACCTGCGGTAACCAGGGCCGTCGCTGCCAGAAGCAGCAGCAGCATTTGAGCGCGCTGCTGCTGCTGCTGCTGCTGCTGCTGCTGCTGCAGCAGCAGCAGTTGTTGGGGCAAGCGAGTGCAGCAGCACCATTGTGGGGCCTCGCCTCAGCCCCGAAGCGCTGGGTCCGGAACCCCAAACCCTAAACCCTAAACCCTAAACCCTAAACCCTAAACCCTAAACCCTAAACCCTCTTCGTCGACGCGCATTGTGCAAGAAGCACAAGAAGCGCAACACACTAGTTTAGGGTTTGGAGCCCGAGGCCCAGGGCCTGGGTGCCTGCAGGCAGCCACAGTGCTCGCTTCTGCGCTAGGGTTTAGGGTTTAGGGTTTAGGGTTTAGGGTTTAGGGTTTAGCGTGTGGACTCTCGAGACGCAGCGGCCTCAGCAGCAAACACTAAACCCACTCCAAAATATCATTAAATCATTCAATACTAATCTGCAAACAAATAAATTTATAGAAGGGGCCCCTTTGGGGCCCCCGGGGGCCCCTAGGGGCCTCAGGGGCCCCTAGGGGCCCCCTGGGGGCCCCCCGGGGCCTCTGGGGGCCCCCTAGGGGCCCCCCCAACGGAGCATAGTGTTGACCGCATTTATTTGAAATAAATCAGTTTTGTATTTATTAATTTTATATTTTATTTGTTTTTAATTTATTTTGAGTTTTAATTTCCCATTTAGAGCCTTTTTCTGTTGCTGCTGAGCTGACTGACCCCCCTGGGGCTTTGCATGCATGCACTCGGGGCAGGCGATGGCTAGCTGCAGCTAGCTGCAGCTAGCCAGCTGCAGCTAGCCACCACTCCGCAGCTAGCTGCAGCTAGCTACAGCTAGCTACAGCTAGCTACAGCTAGCTGCAGCTGCAGCCACCTGTAGCTGCCTTTCCGGCACCCTGCCTAGCTGCCCACCCCACCAGCTAGCCACCTAGCTAAGTAGCTAGCTAGCTAGCTAGCTAGCTAGCTAGCTAGCCAGTTAGATGGCTAGCTGGGCCCTAGGGCACCTCTTAGGGGCCCCCTAGGGCCCCCGTGGTGGCCATAGGGGGCCCCCATGGGGGCCCCTCGCAGCTGCAGCAGGGAGGTTTGCTGTGGGGCCCGTTGGATTGTGTTCTATGGCTGTACTAGGGTTTAGGGTTTAGGGTTTAGGGTTTGGAGGCTGAAGAACCATTTGAAGAAAGCTGCTGAGCTTATTGGGGCGCTCAAAGCGGAGAGGCAAAACTAAACCCTAAACCCTAGACCCTAAACCCTAAGCCCTAAACCCTAAAAGCTAAACCCTAAGCCCTAAACCCTAAACCCTAAACCCTAAAACCTAGATATTGAGTCAAACCCAAGCAGTTCGAAACAAGCCAAAGAAGACAAAGAAGATAAAGGAGAAAGCCAAACTCTGGAGGCTCTAAACGTCCCACGCGGACACGCCCCAGCTAGCTAGCTAGCTAGCTAGTTGGCCAGCTAGCTAGCTGGCTAGCTCGCTAGCTAGCTAGCTGCCCAGCTACATAGGCAGCTGCCCACACATTGCACGGCCTAGCTAGCTATCTGGCCAGCTAGCCAGCTAGCCAGCTAGCAAGCCAGCTAGCTAGCCAGCTAGCTAGCCAGCTAGCTAGCCAGCTAGCTAGCCAGTTAAGGCGTCCTCAATTCGCGACTTCACGATGGCAATGTCCTTATATATATATCCAAGCAAACAAAAGCTAAATATGCATGGCTAGCTAGCTAGCCGGCGACTCAAACGAGCTAGCTAGCTACCTGGCTAGCTAGCTAGCCACCTGGCTAGCTAGCTAGCTACCTGGCTAGCTGACTAGCTAGCTGCCCGTTTGGCTTGCTAGCTAGCTACCTGGCTGGCTAGCTAGCTACCTGGCTAGCTAGCTAGCTGGCTTCATGGCAAACTGGCTAGCTAGCTAGCAAAAGGGCTAGCTAGGCTGGAGGTCCAGCTTGTGACAAATGTTACATTGAAGCAAACTCCAAAAAAGGGCCGAGAAGGGGGACCAAAACCTAAACCCTAAACCCTAAACCCTAAACCCTAAACCTCTCACTAAAAAGAGGCACTCGCCAGCGGCCTAGGGTTTAGGGTTTACTCCACGATGCGAAGGTCCTCGAATTGCCCTTCAGGGCCGTAGGCAATCTGCGCAGCTCCAACAACCACCAAACCCTAAACCCTAAACCCCAAACCCTAAACCGTAATCCCTAAACCCTAAACCCTAAACAGCAGATTGCACCAACGGTTCTAGTGCTGTGACCTTGGCCTCTCTACTACGACTTCAGAGGCTAGCTCAGGGTCTAGGGTTTAGGGCTTATGAATCAGGGCTCGGGACCTAGGGTTTAGGGTTTAGGGTTTAGGGTTTAGGGTTTGGGTTTAGCGTACCTTTGCTTTGTTGTAAACTCTCCGTAGAGCCTCGCAGTACCGCTGACGAAGCTGCAAACGGAACGCACAACGCAACCCTTAAACCCTAAACCCTAAACCCTAAACCCTAAACCCTAAACCCTAAACCCTCTACCCTAAACCCTAGTCCCACTTTGAAACCCCCGGCTCTGCTAGCTACCCAGGTAACAAGCTAGCTAGCTAACTACCCAACCACTTAGCTACCCAGCTAGCTAGCTAGCTAGCTAGCTAGCCAGCTAGTTGCCTACCCAGCTAGCTGGCCTACCGGCTAGCTAGCTAGCTAGCTAGCTAGCCAGCTAGCTAGCTAGCCAGCGAGCTTCCTACCCAGCTAGTTGGCCTACCAGCTAGGTAGCTAGCTAGCTAGCGAGCCAACCAGCTAGCCAGCTAGTTGCCTACCCAGCTAGCTGGCCTACCAGCTAGCTAGCTAGCTAGCTAGCTAGCCAGCTAGCTAGCTAGCTAGCTAAGTAACTAACCTCGTCTATGTCCTTCTGAGTAGGGTTTGGGATGCGTTTGCAAGGAATGGGGTCTCCAACAACTTCGAGGATCTTCACCCGCTTGGGCATCGTCAGTTGCAGCAAGCCGCGCCCTAGCCACAAACCCTAAACCCTAAACCCTAAACCCTAAACCCTAAACCCTAAACCCTAAGCTCCTACTTCCAGCGCCCGCAGCCAGCCACGCCGCACCTTCGGCCAGCCGAGCCGCCTTGAGGCGCCACACGTTGCGCAGCTCGGCAAACTAAGTGTCTAGGGTTTAGGGTTTAGGGTTTAGGGTTTAGGGTTTAGGGTTTATCACCGTAGCAAAGGGGCAAGGAGAAGCCAAACAACGCCATTGTCTTCCGAGACAAAAACTGCAAAGAGCGGCAAACTAAATTGTCTCCTTTTATCTTTTCGTACATTTCGTTCTCCCCCAGCGAAAACACCTGCGCCAAACCCTAAACCCTAAACCCTAAACCCTAAACCCTGAACCCTAAACCCTAAACCCTCTGTAGGCGCCTGCGGCGGCGCCTTTTGCGCGAGCAGCTTTCACTAGGACCGCCTCGCAGCGCCTCTCCGCCTCGCGCAAACCTACGGCCTGGCGCGTGGGGTTTAGGGTTTAGGGTTTAGGGTTTAGGGTTTACGGGGACAAGGGAAGATCCCGTTTGCAGCGCAATTTCGAAAAAACCCTTCCGCCGCTGCAGCACCAAATCGTTGCGGCCAGGGGCCCCCAAAAGGGCCTCTTTGGCCCCGCCCACGATGACCAGCACGGCCCGCCCGGGGCCCCTGCAGCGCAAACCCTAAACCCTAAACCCTAAACCCTAAACCCTAAGCCCTAAGCGCAGGCCTTAAACCCTCAACCCTGGGCACTGGGCGCTTCGCTCCAAACACGCAGAGCCAGCAGCAGCAACTGCGGCACTACAGGCAATAGACAGGCAACTGACTCTGCCGCGGAACAGCCTCTAGGGTTTAGGGTTTAGGGTTTAGGGTTTAGGGTTTACCCAGTTAGAAACCCCCTGATGGTTTCTTTGCTGCTGTTCATGAAGCCAACAGCTTGCAGCAAATGGCCCCAAAAGGGCAGCCGCATATTAATGGCAATTGTGGTCAGCCGAATGTCAATTCCTGAGCCGCAAACCCTAAACCCTAAACCCTAAACCCTAAACCCTAAAGCTTTCAATAGTTAAATTAGCTGCCGAACCATACAATATGAGAACCATACCCAGCAGCAACAGCAACAGCAGCAGTAACAGCAGGACCAGCAGCAGCACCACCACCACCACTATCAGCAACAGCATAATCAACAGCAGCAGCAGCAGCAGCAGAACCAGCAACAGCAGCAGCAGCAGCAGCAGCAGCAGCAGCAGCAGCAACCAACCTGGCATAAATTGTCTAACATCAATCCAGGGCCTTTTAGTGCATGTGCCCCAACCCAAAAAGGAAGAGAAACCTAGCACTCCATGCTGGACAAACAAAACCCTAAACCCTAAACCCTAAACCCTAAACCCTAAGCCCTAAACCCTAAACCCTGTTCGTCGCTGGTTCCTGGGATCAACTGTTACCTTCTGCAAATGGTCGAGCCAAAGCCCCCTGCGTCGTGTAGGGTGTGGCGCTGAGGGCCTAGGGTTTAGGGTTTAGGGTTTAGGGTTTAGGGTTTAGGGTTTACGGGGTGGAAGCCAATGAGGTAGGTTTTGTCTGCGGGGTAATGAGCCTGGGGAGACTCTGTGACGACAGACACAGGAAAGTATTCTGCTGCTTCGATCCACAAAGCCCAGCTGCGGACCTGCAGCAGCAGCAGCAGCAGCAGCAGCAGCAGCAACAGCAGCAGCAGCAGCCACAGCAGCAGCAGCAGCAGCAGCCACAGCACAGCAGCAGCGGCGGATGCAGTGGCGGCGAATACGCGGTGCAGGAGCTGCTGCTGATACAGCTGCAGCAGCTACTGCTGCTGCCGAAGCAGCTACTGCTGCTGCTGCTGCAGCAGCTACTGCTGCAGCAGCTGCAGCAGCTGCAGCAGCAACAGCTGCTGCTGCTGCTAGAGCTGCTGCAGTGACTCTCTCCGTCTCCTGCTGCTGCGGGCGGCCAGCTAGGGAGCGCTGCAGCTGTGGGGCCCGAGGGTGTAGGGTTTAGGGCCTAGGGTTTAGGGTTTAGGGTTTAGGGTTTAGGGTTTACCCAGCGTGAGGGCAGCAGAAGTGCTCCTATCTCTTCTGCTGCGAAGCAGCAAGCAATTGCATAGAGTCCGTACAGCCCGAGCAGCAGGTCGCTGCAGCGGAACTGCAGCTGCTGCTGCTGCTGCTGCTGCTGCTGCTGCAGCTGCAGCAGCCGCCGCAGCAGCTGCAGCAGCAGAAATGAATTAACAAGCCACATCGATGGCAGCAAAAAGGAGACAATGCGCATGCTGAGGTAAGTAGTGCCCCGAGAAAAAAGAGACCTGTCTCTCTTCCATTCTTTGCTGCTGCTGCTGCTGCTGCTGCTGCTGCTGCTGCTGCTGCTGTCTTCTTCTTCTGCGGGCTCTTTGTGGCGTTGGCGGAGGCCAGAGGCGTCGCTGCTGCTGCTGCAGGTGTCTTTACCCCCTGCTGCAGCAGCAGCCTTCTCCGTGTCGCTGCTGCTGCTCCTGCTGCTGCTGCTGCTGCTGCTGCTGCTGCTGCTGCTGCTGCTGCTGCTGCTGCTGCAGGCCTTGTCTTTGATCTGCATATTTGGCTTCTCCACGTTCGCCCAGCAGGGCGAACGCCAGATGCTGCTGCGGCTGCTGCAGCAAAAGAAGACAATGTTCAGCAGCAGCAGCGGCAGCAGCAGCGGCCACCACAAGAAATACGCAAACTCCACCAGCATTCTTGCTGCTGCTGCTGCTGCTGCTGCTGTTGCTGCTGCTGCTGCTGCTGCTGCTGTTGCTGCTGCTGGTCTTGGTGATTGGGTCCTGCAGCAACTGCTGCCGCTAGTGGCCCGATTGTGAGCCTGCCACTGTTGCTGCTGCTGCTGCTGCTGCTGCTGCTGCTGCTCGTGCTGCTGGAAGCTGCTGCAGACAAGGCAGCGCAAATCTCAGGCAACACTGGGCGACCCGTGACTGCTGCTGCTGCTGTTATTGCTGCTGCTGCTGCTGCTGCTGCAATTGCTGCTGCTGCTGCTGCTGCAAGTGCTGCTGCTGCCAATGTTATTGCTGCTTTTGTTGCTGCTGCTGCGGTTGCTGCTGCTGCTGCTGCTGAGGCAGAGACGAGAGTCACTCGGTGACTCGTGTCTGCCAAGTGTGTTAACAGCCAGCTTGTTTCCCGCTGCAGCAATCCAAAACCCTAAACCCTAAACCCTAAACCCTAAACCCTAAACCCTAAACCCTAAATCCCTAATTCGAACGCCGGGAACTCGACGGCGAGCTCAAGAATCAAACGAACCGCAGACCCGCCTGGGGGCCTCACGGGACAACCTGCTGCTGCTGCTGCTGCTGCTACTGCTGCTGCTGCTGCTGCTGCTGTTGCTGCTGCTGCTGCTGTTTTTTGGCATTATAGATTATTAATTATTAGCTTCCGGTTTACTTCTTCGAGAAGAAGCAGCAGCAAACTTCAGACCCACAGCAGCAGCTAGTGGGTGGCACCGACCAGACACCGAGCCCCAAACCCTAAGCCCTAAACCCTAAACCCTAAGCCCCAAGTCCTTAACCCTAAACCCTAAACCCTAAACCCTAAACCCTCCTACACCTTCTTTAATGCTAAAAGCGTCTTCTGCTACTATGATTTGAGGCGGTGCAACTCCAGGTGTGCAGCAGCAGCTGACACTAACGCAGGGTTTAGGGTTTACTGTTTGGGATGTAGGGTTTAGGGTTTAGGGTTTAGGGTTTAAGGTCTAAAGAATCCGCATTTTATGGTTTAGGGTTTAGCGCTCGAAGCTCAGAGCTGCCACCTCGCTGGTCTCGGGCTCATGCTTGATGCAAATGCGCCCGGCCAGGCTGGCTAGCTGTAGCTAGCTGTAGCTAGCTGTGGCTAGCTGTGGCTAGCTGTAGCTAGCTGTAGCTAGCTGTAGCTAGCTGTAGCTAGATGTATCTAGCTGTAGCCAGCTGTAGCTAGCTGTAGCTAGCTATATCCAGTGGCTAGCTATGGCTAGCTATAGCTAGCTACAGCTAGTGGCTAGTTATATCTAGCTATAGCTAGCTACAGTCAGTGGCTGGCCATGGCTAGCCGTAGCTAGCTATAACTAGTGGCTAGCTACGGCCAGCTAGAGCTAGCTACAGCTAGCCACAACTTGCCATAGCCAGCCGTGGCTAGCCACAGCTAGCCACAGATAGGAACAGCTAGCCCCACGGGCAGCTAGCCGTAGCTAGCCACACAAACAGCTAGCCACAGCCAGCTAGACTCAGCTGCTTCCTTTGTTACTCCATGGGGTCTGGCAGCCACAGAAGCATTTAGCATCTCTGCGACAAGCTAGCTAGCCAGCTAGATAGCTAGTCAGCTAGCTAGCTGGCTGGCTTGACGGCCAGTTAGCTAGCTAGCTAGCTAGCTATGTGACTAGCTAGATGGCTAGCTGCGCCCGTTGTCAGCTGGACAGTTGTTGGGGTGTCTGTCCACTGGAGGCGAACTTGGGGTGTACAGACAGCACAGCAGTTGAGGCTTTGCAAATTCGTTTGCACTTTGGACAAATAAAAAGTCATTTTAAAGTCCTTTTCTTGTCATTTCATATCAACGCAATTTGTCCTTTTATATTTACGCAAAAAGCGAACGTTGAACTGCAGCAACATGCGGATTTCCAGGTGTACGTACACCTGGCGAACTGACACACCGGGTGTACGTACACCTGGCGAACCGGGTGTACGTACACCTCGCGAAGAAGCCAAAAGGCACAAAATTTGTGAATTTAAAAGTCCTAAAAGCTGAACTTTTGCGTGTTCTCGGGTGTACGTACACTGCGCGAAGGAAGGGCCTCTGAAAATGAGAAAAAATTCTCGAAAATGCAAAATATCCCTAGTGTACGTACACTGCGCTGTGGCCTGTGGCTCCCTTGTTTGGACTATTCCGGGGTTTTCTTTCGTTGCAATTAAAAGCAAATAGATATACAAATAAGTAAATATTAGAAAGGTCTTGTTAAATGCTTTCAATAAAGACAAGCGACGGCGGCAATTGAAAGAAAAAAGAATTAAAAAGAAAAAGAGAAGTCTGTAAATACACCTGCGCGTGAAGAGCCGCGCACGAGCATCTAAGAATTTGTTTTTACGTTTCTAATTCATTTCTAATTCATTAATAATTAATTTATTATCGACAAGTTTATAATCATCGAGAATAAGTGAATTATTAATGAATTTGTTTGCTTGCGGGCTCAGCCGGACTTCACGTGTGAGCTGTGCATACACCCCAAGTCAGGTGAGCTGTACACACACCCCAAGTCAGGCGCCCGCTGCGGCGCGCCACTTGGGGTGTATGTACAGCTCAAGCCTGAGAGTGTCTTTGGCGCCTCTTTGGCAAATAAAAAGTATTTTAAATTGGACTTAGTTGCATTTCTGAAGTGGAGTCGCATTTTGTCCAAATAAATGCACTTTTCACTTCAAATGGAGTTGAACTTTTGCGGAAAAATACATTTCCCGAAAACGCTGCTTTCAAGTGTCCAAAAGTCCCAATTCTAAGACCCTAAAGGCCCCGACGAGGGCCCTGTGGGATCTCTACATTTGCAAACTCCTAAAGGCCAAAAAATTAACTCCAAAATGAGAAAAAGAAATTTAAAATGTGCAAAATGAACATTTAACGGTCACCTAGTGGTCACGGAGTGGACCTGTAGTGTACATACACTGCGTGTTCACAAATCAGCAGAGACAATCTGCATGCATGCAAATGAATAAAAGGTTTATAAAAATATATATATAATATATACAAATGTGTACTATATTGTATATATATATTATATACAAATATGTACTATATTGTATATATTATATACATACAATGTACTACATATATTGTATATATACAATATATACAAATATGTGCTATATTGTATATATTATATACATACAATGTATTATATACATTGTATATATTATATATACAATGTATTATATATATAGTATATATATAATATATACAATATACATACATTATATATATTGTATATATGTAATATATAAAATATACATACATATATATACGTATATTGTATATATTATATATATATATACAATATATGTAATATAATGTATATATATTGTATATATGTAGTATATATATTATATATATGTGTATTATTGTAAAAAATGCAGCATTTATGCATGCAAATGCTTTAAAGACAAATGAATGGATGCAGAAACAAATGAAAAAATAGTTTTAAAAACTTAGTGAAAACTGAAAGAAATTAAAAAGCCAGCAAGGCTTTGCTGGAGGTCCAATAAAAGCCCCTATATTTATACTTATTTCTCATTTAAACTTAATTTTAAATTTAAATTTATATTTTTATTTATATTTTAAATTATATTTTAGTTTTATCTTCATTTAAAAAGGCGGAAATAAACAAATAGGGGCGCCTGCGCCATCCGCGTCGTAGTGCATGTGCCTCTTGTCCAGATGTCGGCATTTTAGTGGTCTATCTGGCATTTATTTATTTATTTATTTATTATTTTATTAATTATTTTTATTTATTTATTTATTTATTTATTCAGTTTTATTTATTTGCCCATTTAGAGGCAAGCGCTCCTTGGGGGAGGTGGCGCAGGCCCGCGGCTCAGGTGTACAGACACCCCAAAACAAGACTGTGGAAAGAAATGCGAATTAAAAGTATGCACTTTCACTTTAATGAATTGGATTCTAAATTACTTAAAAACCAGTGCAACAAACAAAACCCTAAACCCTAAACCCTAAACCCTAGCGACAAAACGTGGTACATATAGGGGGACAAAGGTGAGCAGTTGTTGTTGGGCTGTACGTACACCGCAATAAACGGCAGCTAAAACCGCAGCCAGGGCCCCTTGCTAAGGAGCTCCTGGCCACTCCACTGCAACCCTCCCTGCTGCTGCAGCTGCTGCTGCAGCTGCTGCTGCTGCTGCTGCTGCAGCTGCTGCCCTGTTGCTGCCGCTGCTGCTGCAGTTGTTGTCGCTACGCTACGCCTTCTGCCTCTTCCAGACCCTGGGGGCCCCACCTCCCTGGCCCCTCTCACAGAGCCCTCGGGGGGCCCCTCAGGGGGCCCCCCGGGGGCCCCCGGGGGCCCCCGGGGGGCCCCGGGGGGCCCCCAGTGGCGGCCTCCCTTGCTACGCAGTCTGTGGGGCCGAAGATAGAATGGAAGGACAAATGAAAACGCTAGACAAGGAGAAAGCCGTTTGCCGCTGCTGCTGCTGCTGCTGCTGCCGCCGCCGCCGCTGCTGCTGCTGCTGCTGCTGCTGCTGCTGCTGCTGCAGCAGCTGAACCTCCTTTTGGTAGTGAATGGGCCCCTTGAAACTATAGAGGCGAGTCCTGCGTGGGGTGTATCTACAGCTCTGCTCTCGGCGTCTATCCTAAGCAATAAAGTTTGCTGCCATTAAATTTCTTTTGCGTCTCCCTCTGCTGCTGCTGCTGCTGCTGCTGCCCTACTGGGGGGGCCTCCAGGGGGCGGGTACCCCTGCGGGGGGCCCCCCGTAGACGGGCATGGGCATGGGGCCCCTGGGGGGCCCCCCGTAGGGGGGGCCCCCCACGGGAGCAGCAGCAGGGGGCACTGCTGAGGGCGGCCAGCTGGGGTTGTACGAGGCCCCTGCTGCTGCTGCTGCTGCTGCTGCTGCTGCTGGAGGCGCCGGCTGCTGCTGCTGCTGGTACCCATACGGAGTGGCCCCGTAAGAGGGGCCCCCCGGCTGCACTGGGCAAACCCCGTAAGGCCCGTAGGAGGGGGGGGGCCCCAGGACGGGCTGCGGTGCAGCACAGCAGAGGCGGCCCTAAGTAAATAAACCACTCAAACCCTAAACCCTAATAATGAGGAAACGAATTCGAAACAACCAATCAGTGTTTATTCTTATTTGCTGCCCCACTTGCTGCTTGCTGCTGTTCTTTGAGCCAACAGCACACGCCACATACTTGCGCAACACGCAACCCCAAACCCTAAACCCTAAACCCTAAACCCTAAACCCTAAACCCTCAGAACGAGCTGCAGCCAAGCGCTGGCTCAAAAGGGACAGTGTGATGGTTTACATACGGACAGAGAAACAAGAAAAGATACTGAGACAAAGATTCAGAAGAGCCAGCCAGAAGAGACAGGACAGGCAAAACCCTAAACCCTAAACCCTAAACCCTCGCTTACTGGAGAGGAATAAGGAGACACAAACCGCATCGAGGGGGCGCTATAGGGAGTGCCCCTGTAAGGCCCATACCCTAAACCCTCGGGGGTGCGTGAGGCTCCTGTTCTGCGAGAGGCAGGCTCGCGGTTGCTGCGCACAAACCCTAAACCCTAAACCCTAAACCCTAAACCCTAAACCCTAAACCCGCGATGCCGCTGGCTCAACAGTAACCGCACGTTCGAAGGCCATCCCAGCAGCGCCCTCGATTGGCCCGTTGCCGAAGGGTTTAGGGTTTGATTAGGCTTTAGGTAGGGTTTAGGGTTTGGGATAGGGTCTACGGTTTGGGCTAGGGCCTAGGGTTTAGGGTTAAGGGTTTATGAAATCCTCTGAGGCTTTCTGGACAAGCAAACCTGCAGTGTGACCCTGAAGTCCAAGGCAAAGTTACCAATCGCAGATTAGGGTTTAGGGTTTGGGGTTTGGACAAGGGTTTAGCGCTTGAGGTTTGGATTAGGGTTTAGGGTTTAGATAAAGTTTTAGGGTTTACAAGTTTCTCGGGGCACTCGGGGCAAAACAAGCCACTACTGCAGGCTAGGGTTTGAGCGAGGGTCTAGGGTTTAGGGTTTAGCAAGGGTTTAGGGTTTAGGGTTTAGGGTTTACAAAGTTCTCGAAGCATTTTGGGCAAAACAAATTTGCAAAGTGACCCCGTTGAAGTTGTGGCCGTTGAGGGCTTCCAGGGCTTTGGCCGCGTCTCTCACATCATGATATTCAACGAACTTTTCTCTGAATAACAAACCCTAAACCCTAAACCCTAAACCCTAAACCCTAAACCCTCAGTCCCCCGTTTGCGCCACGGGTGGTGCGGTGCAGCAGCCAGGCATAAAAGGGTGCAGGGCTTCAACAGCCGCCTTTACGCGGGCCGCCAGCTTCATTAGGGTTTAGGGTTTAGGGTTTAGGGTTTGGGGTTTAGGGTTTAGGGCTGCAGCAGGTGTATGTATGGGCTGGAAACAACGAATTAGGGTTTCGAATTTGCAGCCGCGTCTCCGAGGAGCCGCGCGACACGGCGAGGGCGCGGCCGAGGGCTTGGAGGCTAGAGCTTAGGGTTTAGGGTTTAGGGTTTAGGGTTTAGGGTTTACGAGTCTCTTTTTCTGTTGACGGAAACCTTTTTGATGTCCCCATAAGAAGAAAATAAACGCCTGTAAGCGTCCAGACTGTTGGGGTCACTTAAAGTGGTGGAGGAGGACATTCCGTTGGTGGGCCGGATGTAGAGAGTTCCCTGCGCAAACCCTA
Organism: Eimeria necatrix; assembly: GCF_000499385.1. Classification (NCBI taxonomy): domain Eukaryota; phylum Apicomplexa; class Conoidasida; order Eucoccidiorida; family Eimeriidae; genus Eimeria; species Eimeria necatrix. Next base: position 16,933 of record NW_013652487.1, read on the forward strand.
AACCCTAAACCCTAAACCCTAAACCCTAAACCCTAAACCCTAACCCTGGCCCTGGACGTAAACCCTAGGCCCGCGGAACTGCAGCCAAGCTCTTAGCCTCAACCGCGAGGCTTCGCTGCCAGTGAGGGCACGGGGCCCCAGCCCCACAGCCCAAACCCTAAACCCTAAACCCTAAACCCTAAACCCTCAGACATCATCAGCAAGAAACGCAGAGGCGGGGAGGGCCCCGGAAGCGCCGCCCCGCAAACCCCAAACCCTCGTGCGGGCCTTCGCACCTGCGCGCGCGAGGGTTTAGGGTTTAGGGTTTAGGGTTTAGGGTTTAGGGTTTACGCACCATGTTGCTGTCCTTGTCCGGCCTCTTAATGGCGCTGTACTGAACCTCCGCTTTCTTGCCCGCAATTTCTGTAGCCCTCAAAGCCTCGCGAGCTGCTTCTGCATGCCTTATATCATACTGCAGCACAAACACAAGGGTTTAGGGTTTAGGGTTTAGGGTTTAGGGTTTAGGGTTTAGGGGCCAACGCGGCGAAAAGACACGCGCTGCAGCTCCCTATGTGCACATGCTTAGGGTTTAGGGTTTAGGGTTTCGAGGGCCAGCGCCAGCGCAAGCGCAAAGCGGCTCCCGCTGCGCAAGACGCACAGCCCTAAACCCTAAACCCTAAACCCTAAACCCTAGAACCTAAACCCTAGGCTCGCACTGCGGCTGCTGGCTAGCCGCAGCAAGCGCTAAATCCTAGACAACCGACCAAAGGCCGCGCACTCGCCCAGACAGCCCAAACCCTAAACCCTAAACCCTAAACCCTAAACCCTAAACCCTCACCCAAGCCCCCAGCCTGCAGGCCAGCCCCCCGCGGCGGGGCCGCGGGCGAGCAGCGCGCGAGGCCGTCGGCGGAGCGGCAGCAGCCTCCCCACCCCCCAAACCCCAAACCCTAAACCCTAAACCCTAAACCCTAAACCCTAAACCCTCACGAATTCGACGAAGGCCATGTGCTTCTCGGGGTAAGTCGTGATCTTGCGGATGTCTCCGAACTGCTGGCAAATGCTTCTCAAAACATCTTCTTTTACTTCTGGAGAAAGTCTTCCGAAGAAGAGGCAGCGGCTTTGCAGCGCGTCGGGTTCTGTTTCTGCCGCACGCAAAACGAGGGTTTAGGGTTTAGGGTTTAGGGTTTGGGGGGCGGGGCCCGCGCGCCGGCGGGCCCCGCCCTCGCAGCAGCAGGTCCGGCCCCGCGGGGGGCCCAGCGCAAGCCCGGAGGCCCCACCACCCAAACCCTAAACCCTAAACCCTAAACCCTAAACCCTAGGCCTGGGCGGCTGCGGCGCCCCGCGCCGCAGACGCCCGCCGCAGCGCCGGCCCCAAACCCCAAACCCTAAACCCTAAACCCTAGTCGAACGCGCTACTTACCGGGATCCAGCGTGCTGGGGCTGGGGCGCGCCGCAGGGGCCCCCCAGGCCCCCCATTGATACTCAGGTGCTGCTGCTGCTGCTGCTGCTGCTGCTGCAGGCTGGGGGGCCCCTGCTGCAGCATAAGGGTACGCGGAGTAGGGGGGGTAGGCCCCTATTGCTGAGGCGTAGGAGGGATCCGTCATGGTGGTGGGGGGCGGGGGCCCCTGCCAGTGCGCGCGGAAACCCTAATTTAGGGTTTGCGTGGGGTGGTGGTGGCGCGCGCGGTGTTCGGCGGGGGCCCCGGGACGAATAGACAGGCGCGAGAAAGCGAACAATGCAAACCCTAAACCCTAAACCCTAAACCCTAAACCCTCGCGGCTGAAACTGCCGGCGGCGCGGAGTCCAACGGCGGCCGCCCAGGCGAGTCCGAGGTGCTGCTGCTTCTCCAGGACTACTTTTGCTGCTGCTAGGGTTTGGGGTTTAGGGTTTGCAAAAACCTTTCTTGCTGCCACTCAACCCTAATTTACAAACATAAAGACGCACCTTCTCAAGCCAAAGCCCTCGCCGATGCATGTAGTGGCCGCCGCTGCTGCTGCTGCTGCTGCTGCAGCCGCTGCTGCTGCTGCTGCTGCTGCTTCTCAGCTCACACAGAGCTGCCCGCGCTGCGCCGATCTCTGCTAGATAATTCAAGCAGCTTTGAAACCCTTTTTGCCTTTTAGGGTTTAGAAAACGAAATTGTGAATTTAGGGTTTGGATTAGGGTTTAGGGTTTGGTGCCTTTGCACCGCGGGCGCTGCTAGAGAGGCCCAGGCTGCTGCTACAAACCCTCAGCAGGCCCCATCGACTCTGCTGCTGCGTCTGCTGCTGCTGCTGCTGCTGCTGCGTCTGCTGCTGCTGCTGCTGCTGCTGCTCGCCTTTAACTTGATATCGTTTAAAGAGGGGGAGATGCTGCTCTCAGCCCTTCTGAAGCGAACAAGGGGCCCCCCATTTCTGCGTTGCAGCACCAGGTAGGCAGCAGCGCCCGCGGACGCGCTAAACCCTAAACCCTAAACCCTAAACCCTCGCTTGACCCGAGGAGACTGGCCGTTGAGCCTCCAACAATGAGACGCCGGTGTTTGGGGTTTAGGGTTTAGGGTTTAGGGCGCAGCTTGTCTTCATCTTCGCGGGGCCGACTCGCGTCGCGTGCACCGAGTGGGGTCTGGCGGCGCTAGGGTTTAGGGTTTAGGGTTTAGGGTTTAGGGTTTGTGCACTCTACTGCTCAGGACGAGCGCTTGACACGCATTTCGACTCTGCGAAAGCAGTGGCTTCGTCCAGAAGAGCTCCAGGGGCGCGGCGGGGTTCAGGGTTCAGGGTTTAGGGTTTAGGGTTTAGGGTTTAGGGTTTGAAGATGCACGGCCCGCCCGCCGGCCGCGGGAGGCACATGGTGCTTCCTGCGTGGATGACGAGGGGCCCCCAAGCAGGCCAGGCTGCGTCGCCAGCAGCAGCAGCAGCAGCAGGTGCTGCTGCTGCTGCTGCTGCTGCAGCTCCCTTCCCCGTCGTTGCAGCTCCCGCAGCAGCAGCAGCAGCAGCTGCTGCTTCCCCGGGCCCCTCTCCCGCGTCGGGGGGCCCCCCTCCCCGGGCGCTGAACGGGGCCCCGGGGGCCCCCGGGGGGGCCCCCGCTGCGGGGGGGCCCCCAGCAGGGGGGGCCCCTCGGGAAGTGGATGCACGGGAGGTCCCCAGCGAGGAGAAGCAGAGAAAGATATGAAAGAAATGAAAGAAATGAAAGAAGTGAAAGAAGTGAAAGAAATGAAAGAAGTGAAAGAAATGGAGAAAGAAATGGAGAAAGAAACAGAGACAGAGAAAGACAAAGACACAGAAGCAGAAGCAGAAGCAGAGAGAGAAGAAGCAGCAGCAGCAGCAGCGCGAGGCAGCAAGACGAAGGCGCCACCGCCAGCATGCTCGCCGACAGGTCTGGCCGCTGCTTAGGGTTTAGGGTTTAGGGTTTAGGGTTTAGGGTTTGGGGTTTGCGACTCTCCGCGGGCCGCAGGGGCCCCGCGCTTAAGACGTTGGGGCGCTGGAGGGGACCTCGAAACGGTAAACACTACTTTAGGGTTTTGCTGCCTCCAAGGACGGCATACTCTGGGGTTTAGGGTTTAGGGTTTAGGGTTTAGGGTTTAGGGTTTAGGGTTTTTGGCATCAGGCTCATCGAGGCCCGCCAGATGCCTCCGAGAAAGCGGGAGGAAAACAGAAAAGTGTTTTTGAGCTGGCTCTGCTCCAAAGTAGGTTTAGGGTTTAGGGTTTAGAGTTTAGGGTTTAGGGTTTAGGGTTAAGTGGGAGAGCGCGTTGTTTTGCGGAAGGGCGCGGGGATGAGGGTTTAGGGTTTAGGGTTTGTTGGCCTCCGCAGGACTTTTACTCTGAAGACCGGCAGGGCGCCCCAGCGAACAGAGAGGAATTCGTTAACAGGTAAGGAGGGTTTAGGGTTTAGGGTTTAGGGTTTGGGTTTACAGCTCTAGAGGCGACTAGGCATTGGTGCGCAGAGAAGGGTTTAGGGTTTAGGGTTTAGGGTTTAGGGTTTGGGTTTGTTTTCTACAGCTTACTGGACTCGCACAGCTCAGTCCGCGTCACCAAGCGCCTCATAGCGGAGGAGAACAAAGTGAGTCTAAACCCTAAACCCTTGTAAACCCTAAACCCTTGTAAACCCTAAACCCTTGTAAACCCTAAACCCTTTTAAACCCTAAACCCTTTTAAACCCTAAACCCTCGCGGACCCAAAACCCTTCTGAGTACTTTGAAGATCCCAGACGGAGGCGGCGGACTGCGGGCTATTGAGTGTTCGTCTGCCTGCCAGCTCCAGGGTTTACATGTAAGGGTTTAGGGTTTAGGGTTTAGGGTTTAGGGTTTAGGGTTTGGCGTGCCGCAGGAGCACTCCTTCTGCCTGGACTTCGAGGAAGTCAAGTCGGGGAAAAATCAAATTTGTTTATTTGAGTGTCGCCGGGGGAAGCTGGTGCGGGTTTACGCATTTAGAGGTGAATAAGTGTTTTAATTAATTTAAAATTAATTTAAAGTTAATTTAAAATTAATTTAAATTCATTTTTAATTCATTTTAAATTCATTTTTCATTTGGCTGCTGCTTCGGCCACTTGCCGTTTGCTGCTGCTGCTTGGCTGCTTTGCTGCTGCAGCGCTTAGGTTTGCTGCGCTGCTCTTCTGCTGCCTTTTTGTCTCACTTGTACATGCAGCAGCAGCAGCAGCCGCTGCTGCTGCTGCTGTTGCTGCTGCTGCTGCAGCTGCTGCTGCATTTTGCTGCTGCTTTGGGGTGTACAGACAGCGAAGACTTGACGAACGAGAAGTTGTCGTTTGAGGAGTTGAAGAAAACCCGAATTTATCAGAGAGCGTTTAAATACTTCACAAGAAAAGGCAAGCAGCCTGGGACGAGGGTTTAGGGTTTAGGGTTTAGGGTTTAGGGTTTGGAGGAAAGCTTGCGGGCTTGAATGGGGCGCTCGCTGACCACAGGGGGTGGTGGTGGTGCTCGGGAGGTGAACAGCCAAGGCTTAGGGTTTACAGGCTAGGGTTTAGGGTTTTGGGGCTTGGGTTTGGTGGCTAGGGTTTAGGGTTTGGGGCTAGGGTTTAGGGTTTGTGGTTGCTGCAGGCGTTCCTGAGGATGCGAAGTTGGTTTACCACGACTATGTGAATGATCCCGAGATCCGGGTTGGCTAGACTCTAAACCCTAAACCCTAAACCCTAGCCTGAGAGGCTGTCGTAAACCCTAAACCCTTGCTGAACAGCTGAGGGCGACCTCCAGCTGGCTGGATTCCAAGTCGCTTGGCTTTAGTGCATAAAGAGGGAGTGCGGGGGGGGCCAGAGGGGCCCCCAGGCAGTCTCAAGGGGCCCCTGGGGGCCCCCAGGGGCCCCCGGGGGCCCCTGGGACCCTTCGGGGGCCCCTAGGGGCCCCTGGGGGCCCCCAGGGTCTCTCTGGGTGTGTCATGGGGGCCCCCGGGGCCCATTGTGCAGTCTCAAGGGGGGCATATGGGGCCCCTGGAGCTCCTAGGGCCTCGCGGCTGCTTCAGGGGGGCCCCCAGGGCCCGTGGGGCCCCCTTGACAGTCTCAGGGGGGCCCCCAGGGGCCCCCAGGGGCCCCCGCGCCCGTCTCAAGGGGCCCCTGAGGAACTTAATTTAAGTTAAACAGCTTTAAAGCTTTGCGGCTAAAAGCCCTTTGGGGAAAAGATGCAGCAAAACAGTCTTTAGGGTTTTCCTTTGGAGGACTTGTAATGATAATAATAGTGGCAGTGGCAATAGCAGCAGCAGCAGCAGCAGCAGCAGCAGCAAAGTAGTAATAACGGCAGCACTTAGGGATAATTGGAATGGTAGTAATGGCAATTATAAAGGAAGAAGAGACGCAGTGCTCAGAGGAATCCAACAAAAAACAAGCAACTCTGCAGTTACCCCCAAAGTCCTCTTCTGGGGCCCCTGGGGGCCCCCCACGGGTCCCTAGGGGGCCCCTGGGGGCCCCTGAGGGCCCCCAATTTTCTTGGGGGCCCCCCAGGGGCCCTGAGGAAACTCTTGGAGACTCGCGCAGCCCCGCAGGGGCCCCCTGGGGGGGCCCCCAGAAGTCCCCCAACGACTCCTAGGGGCCCCCTGGGGGGCCCCCGGGAGTCGTTGGGGGCCTCCAGGAGCTTCTTAGGGGCCCCCAGGAGTGGCCTGGGGGCCCCTGGAACTATTGAGGGGCCCCGAGGCCCTTAGGAGGGCCCCCCAGCCTATTTCAAGTGAGACTGCTTTCCATGGTCTGTGCAAGGGGGCCCCCACACTGGGGGCCCCCACGCTGGGGGGGTCCCCCTGTGGGGGCCCCCCAAGGAGGCCCCCCTTTGGGGGCCCCCAGTGGGGGCCTCTGGTGCTGCTGCTGGGTTTGCAGGAGGGGCGGCTGTGGGGCGTTTTGGTTGACTAGGAAGAGCAAGTAGCCGCAGCAGCAGCAGGCGCAGCAGAGGAGAGCAGCAGCAGCAGCAAGCAGCAGCAGCAGCAGCGTGAGCAGCAGCAGCGACAAAAAGGGATGCTGAATTGCAAATCGGCGGAGGCCCCGGGGCCTCGGCAGCACCTGCAGCACTGCTTGGGAAACAGCCACAGGAGGGTACAGATAAACCCTCGCGAACTTCAGCTGCAGCAGCAGGGGGGCCCCCAGCTGCTCCATCATAAGGATTTGGGTCTTTTGGGGGCCCCCCCCCAGCAGCAGCTGCAGCAGCGAGGCCCAGGGGGGCCCGCAGGCAGCAGCAGCAGGCAAGGCCCTGCTGCTGCGCGCCACCAGGGGGCCCTCTCGCGAGAACAGCAGCAAAGACACCATCACTGCAGCAGCAGCAGCAGGGGGCCCCCTGCTGCTGCTGCTGCTGCTGCAGCTGTCCTGCAGCGCCAGAGTCAGTATCAGGTCCGCAGCGAAGCCAGGCAGCTTCGCGCCCTCCTCTTCCTGCTGCTGCTGCTGCTGCTGCTGCTGCTGCTGCTGCGGGTAGAGGCGGTGCTGGTGAGGCCAGTGGGAAGAAATGGAAAGAAGAGGAGCAGCAAACATGAACTCATCTGCTGGCAGCAGCTCCCAAGACCTGTTGCTGAAGGGTACAGTTGCGACGGCCAGGGGCTCTTCCAAGGCTGAGAGGCCCCATGCCGCGGGGGCCCCCGAGGGGGGCCCCCAGGGGGGCCCCCCGGGCGCCCGCGGCGCGGGGCCCCCAGCAGCAGCAGCAGCAGCAGCGGGAGCAGCAGCAAAGTCTGTGGCAGCCCCAGCTGCTGCAAACGGCGCGCAGCTGCACCCGTGGGGCCCCTGGGCCTCTCCCGGGGCCCCCCCCAGCAGCGAGTGGGGGGCCCCCCAGTCCGCAGGGGGGGCCCCTGCGGGGGCCCCCTCGGGGGCCCCCCAGGGGGCCCCCCAGGGGGCCCCCGGGGGGGCCCCCGGGGGCCCCGGGGGGCCCCGGTGGAGGGAAGTAAGGGCCAATGCAACTTTAGGGTAATAGTCGAAATAAACTGGAAACTCCTGAAGTGGAGGAGGAGTGGAATAAGAAGACAAAAGATAATAACTTCCTGCTGCAGCAAAAGCGAAGCAGGTGGACATACACCCGAGCCCCACAGCAGCAGCACAGCCAGCAGCACAAGTGTACTTTGCTGCTAGCAGCAAAGCAGAGGCCCCCGAGGCGCAGGCGGAGGAGGCCCCCGCGATTTGCTGCTGCACCTGCCGCTGCAGCTGCTGCAGCAGCTGCTGCTGCACCTGCTGCGCCTGCTGCTGCACCTGCTGCAGCAAACTCACGCCCTCCCTCACCGACCTCGGAAACCCTCCAAGTCTGCTGCTGCTGCCCTCAGGGGGCCCCCGACCGGGGGCCCCCCCTCCGCGGGGGGCCCCCTCTCCTGGGGGGCCCCCTGCGGCTCGGGGGGCCCCTTCCTCTCGTGGGGGGGCCCCTCCAGGGGGCCCCCCCGGGGTCTTGAAGGAACCCGGCAAGCGGGTGGAAAGAGAAGGGGGCGCCTGGCGAGACACCGAAGCAGCAGCAGCAGCAGCAGCAGCAGGGGGGCCCCTGCTGCTGCTGCTGCTGCTGCTGGGTTGGCTGGGCTGCCCTTGGGGGTCTTGCCATTTGGGTACTTCTGAAAGTTCAGAAGACGCTGGGGAGCAAAAGCAGGGGCTTTCCTTTTGCTCCTTTTTCACACTTGTCGCTGCTGCTGGCTGCGCGGGAAGCTGCTGCTGCTGCTGAACTGCTGCTGCTGCTGCTGCTGCTGCTGCTGCTGCTGCTGCTGCTGCTTCTGCTTTCGCGGCGGAGCCGCGGCGGGACTGCGGGCGCCGCCGCCGGCGCAGAGAGCCTGGCCCTGCAGGCGCTGGGGCGGCTTCCAGCAGCTGCGGGTTGCAGGGGGTGGAGCTGCTGTCTGAAGACTCGAAGTCCATTGCTGCTGCTGTGCTGCGCTGCTGTGCTGCTGTGCTGCTGCGCTGCTGTGCTGCGCTGCTGCGCTGCTGCTGGGGGGCCTCAGAGACGCAGCTGCTGCCCAGCCGCAGGGGCTCTCACAGCAGCAGCGCCGCAGCAGCTTTCCCCCGGTGCATCTTTTGCTGCGCTGCGGCCGCCCAGCTGCCGACGGCCAGCAGCGCCCGGGAGAAGCAAAGCCGCGGCTGCCCGGATATATTCAATTGATAAATGCAATAAAGAAAGGGAAAAATAAATATGAAAAGAGGAGCTGCGAGAACCCCAGCGGCACACACACAGCGCAGGCCGGAAGATCTAGCGGCGAGCCAGACATTCCTCGCGTCTTGGGGCCCCAAGGCTCTGTCGGCTGCGACGGGAAACAGCGAAAAACTACTTTAAAAGGCCATGTTCAAACAAGAAATAGTTGATATTCTCAAGTTCTCCGAACTTAGACCCCATGGATGTGGTGTTACCTGCTGCTTCGATCCGCCACGTTCTAGTGGAGCTGTGGGGTTCCCAGAGGGCTGTACGGAGCTCCTCTGGAACCTCTGTTGCTTTTTAAACTGAAATTTAGGTTTTTTTTCGTTTCATAAATATGTGCGGGGAGCAGAAGACGATCCTTTGCGCTCCCCGTTCGCCCAGTTATTCCCTTGCGCCGCATGCCGCTCCGAGTTCCATTGCAAAAGAGGCTCTCCCGCAATCCCTAGAGCCGCGGCGCCCGTTTTGAGGTGTTGTGCTGCTTTATAAAGGCAATAAACAGCAGGAAGACGCGAAAGTAGTGGCTGAAAGCAAACCCAAATGCTCTCTGAAGATGAGGCTTCAGGCGGACGTGCTGCGGTACATGACCAAGGGGGAGTTTCGGGTGCTGACCGCCGTGGAAATGGGAATGAAGAACCACGAATTTGTGTCCTCGGCGCTGATTGAGCAAATTGCAGGTCTTCGAAGACACTCCATTCGCCAGATCCTGAGCACTTTGCTCAAAAACAAGCTTGTTTTCCACAGCTCCAAGTCGTACGACGGGTACAAAATGACCTATTTAGGCTACGATTACCTGGCTCTCAACGCCTTCGTCAAGAGAGGCCTCATCAAAGGAGTTGGCGTCAGAGTTGGCGTCGGCAAAGAGTCCGACATTCACGTTTGCGAAGGCACAGACGGGAAAGTGCTGATCTTGAAGCTGCACCGGCTCGGTGAGTTCCTGCAAAGGAATGAACGGCACGCAGCGCGCGAATTCAACAATTGGCAGCAAACTTGAATGCATGCAGCAGCCAGGAAACAGCAACTAGGCTCTGGCTGCTGCTGCTGCGCCGGCGTGGCTGTGGCAGGTCGCATTTCTTTCCGCTCCATCAAGAAGAACCGGGACTACATGCAGCACCGCATGCACTGCAGCTGGCACTACCTCGCGCACTTAGCTGCAGTGCGCGAATTCGCATATCTGAAGGCGCTGCACTCCCACGGCTTTCCGGTCCCAGAGCCAGTGGACATGAACAGGCATGCCGTGCTGATGGAGTACATCGACGCGATCCCCCTCACTCAGGTGCTTCTCGCTTCTCCTCGATGCAAAAAACAGATATTTCAGCTTCTCAGTTTGCGAAAAAGTCCATTTCGCCGGCTTCTTCCTTCCCCCGAGCAGCCTGCAGCAGCCGGCCGGCACTTCGGGAGCTGCTGCTGGCTCTGTTTTTACTTTCGCTTTTTCTCCGTTGGTTTGTGCCGTTTTTGCTGCTGATGCGCGTCAGGTGAGAGAACTTAAAGACCCTTTTGCGGTGCTCGAGAAGCTGATGAAGCTCATCGTGAGGCTTGCGCACTGCGGGCTGATCCACGGGGATTTCAACGAATTCAACCTAATGATTGACGACGCGGGACACATAACAATGATAGGTGAGACGCCGGGGGTTTCTCGCGCTCGAAAATTGCATCTTTACGAGTGTTTTCAAGCCCTTGGCGCTTTTGAATTGCGGCATTTGCGGGATCCACGCGAATTCAGCTTTTCTGTTCTTCCGTGCGCCATGGCACAGATCTTCCTCAAATGGTTTCAATTTACCATCGAAATGCAGCAGCATACTTTGACCGCGATGTTCAGTGCATAAAACGTCTATTTGAACGGAAGTTTCTCGTCGAAGTTACCACAGTGCCGAAGTACGCGAAACAAACACCCGCAGCAGCAGTTACGGGCTAGTAATTTGGGGCTTTGATTGTTTTGTTCTGTTTACAGAATGTATGTAGAGGCCATTTTTCGTGCTGTTTTTTGTCTTTGTTTTGTCTGGTTCAGGTTCGATGAAGTTGTTGAAGGACGCGGAACGAAGCTTTCCTCTGCTGCAGATGGAACTCTGGATGATGGCCATGCAGAAGGCGCTGCTGATGGAGAAGAGTCTTCTTGCAATTTGATTTCCGTTTCTGACGACCTGGACGAGCACCAGGCGGAACTGCTGGAAGGCGCGCTGGCTGCACGGCGAAACAATGAAACGGAGTCGAGTTGCTCGGATGAGTCTGAGATAGAAGACGAAGAGGAAAGCTGCGGCTCTGCGAAACCTCAGGAAAGCTCAGAGGAAGAAGCACAAGAAGAGGAGGAACAGTCGGCTTCAGATGCGCAAGATGAATCGCCAAAACGGGAATGCAAGTCGGATGACGACAGCCAAGAAGCAAGCAGTGCCTCCGACAGCGGTGAGTCCCAAAGGGCACCTCTTTGGCCACTGTTGCATGCAGAGCAGCAGAAGGCCAGCAGCACAATGAGGAAATGCAGCAGAGGAAACAAAGTCCGTGAAAGTGCAGTGGCAGCCGTTGAAGATTCCATGTCACGGCGGCTGTTGGCTGTGCATGAACAGCTATTTGTGCAGGCATAGAACAATAGCCCAGCCAACTCATCTTGTTTTTCATTTATTTCGATTTGAGTTCACTGCTGGCTTCGTCTACGCTGCAGCAGCAGTAGTTCAGTTGTGTCATTTTTGCGCAGAAGAGGCCAAGGAAGGCGCCACCCAGCCCTTGCCTCTCGAGGAGCAGCAGGCGCTGATTCACTGCTGGCGCCCCACAGCCAGAAGGTAAAGCCTTTTGTTTGTTTCTTTCTCTGCATGTTTCGTAGAAGCACTTTAATGCCATAAATGTGGTTGAATTTAGGGTCTGTCTTTTGGTTTTGTGCAGCTTCACGCTGTTTTACAGACTTCTGCAACAGCATGTCGCAGACTAGTGGGATTCATGTTACATTTCCTAACTCCTACCTGCCTTTTTTTCTGTACAGGCACACACGGGATGCGGTGCGCAAAAGGGTGCAGGCAAAGAATCAGAAGAAGAAAAGCAGAGGAAATTTCGGCAGCAACAAAAATGCAGCGGGAATAAAGGCTCGACAGATGGCCAAGTTTGATTGTTAGCTTCTTTTCTTGGCTGAAAGCGAACTCTTGTATTCTTCCATCCAAGATCTGTTCTACTGCTGCATCTGCGTAGTTTGGAACAAGTGTAGTTTATTTCGAGCTCAGATGCAGATTGGATTTGAAGAGGAGTGTCATGGCCTGCCTCCACGGCAGACGCAGCACATAAATATCTACGAGCGGAAACACAGGATATACTATTAGATAGAAATACATATACATATCTAAAATTGTATAAGTATGGATACAGTAGGTACGGCGCTGCATGCAGCCAGAGTGCTAATGTCGTAGATCTTGGTGGCTGGCCCATCTCACGTGCATGGGGACATACAGGATTCTAATGAGGTGCTGTTGAAGCAGCAAGAATGTCTCAAGAGGCCTGAGTGGTGAACTGTGGCCTTGTAGCTGCTGTTTTCGAAAAATGCACAGTGTGTAGACTAAGCTGTGCGCAGGTACTTTGTGCCTTGCGGGGTTTCCCAAGCATACGCTGAGGAGAAGCTGTTGTTGCTTCTATTTATTGCTCCTCTCCGCTGCTCTCGCCACTAAATTACTTCTTTTTAATCAACGAGGCGCTGGCCGCGCTCCAACGCTCCCCACATGGTGGCTCGTCGTTACTCGCAAACACCCTATGACCGCCGACTGAGGCTCCTAGCTGCGGCTGCCTGCGTGGCTGACTAGAGAAGAAACAAACGAGTAATGAGCAGAAAACTAGATTTTGAGAATTATAAAGTCCTCAGTTGGTCTGGGGAATAGTGTTCTTAAGTCCTTTGGAGGCCAGCAAGTTTGGAGCGCCAGCAAGCTGTGGCAAAGACAGCCTGGGATCTTGTCGCCGAAAGACCATGTGGGGACTCTTCCACACGCGCCTTTTTTTAGCATAGAGACAAGAAATATGCGCAAAGGATTAGTCGAGTTCATTCTGCCTTCTTTAAAAGCTAAGTTCTGCCGGCATCTATGCCGTGACTGCCTCTAGGCAGCAAGGAGAAGCTGAGTACGGGGATCTCGAGTTGAAAACTTTGCCGAGAGCTCGTCCCCAAGTTTTAATTAGCGTTCTATCACTGGCTGGACATAAAAGGCTCCTACTTAGAAGACAGTAGCCGAAGGCTGAGAGCTAGCTCGGCAGCCGAGGCTCACGGAACTGGCGTTTCCCAGTTTCTATGGGGACTTGGCCGGTAACTAGAGCAAAACCCGCGAAGCAGAGAAACTTCTGTGGTTATAAACGTTTCATCTTCCCAGATTTCACGCCACTGATGGCTGGTGGCGTTGCTAAGAGCTTACTATTTCACGTTATTCTGTCGAGACTGAGTCCCACAGGTCGTTGACTCTGATCTCATGCTTCTATGTTTCCCGAGAATGCTTCCACTGTAAGCCTCAACTCTGTGTGCAACGTCACTTGCTTGGCTGGGCACTTTGACCCGGAATAGGTCTCAAAGAGGAGTGCAAAGACAAGCGACAGTCCCGGCTTTCCTTAGTGGATTGGCTGCTGCGTCGGCTGCCACTCTCTATCTCATCAGGGAATGTAGTATTTTCAATATCTGCGCAGGAGCGTCCGCAGGATCCGGTGATGATAGTTCCGATGCATCAATTCTTTCATCCTACAGATGGCATACTGGAAGAAATTTGATAGTTTTTAGCTCGCATCATATACTCACTCGGCATTTTCCGAGAAAAGTACATTCTCTTCAGTGGCTTTAGCCAAGTGACGTTCACTTTGCCTGGGTAACTGAGCAGGAAGCAGCTTTTAATTCGTCTAATGGAAGAACCTGTAGGCCTGATTGATCGAAGCATTTGAAAGCCTCACAAAGCTATTTCCGTGATCATCAAGGCTGCCTGTACAGTCTATTCTCCCTCATCCTACAATGCAAACGCTGCAACAAATTTCTGCTAAGACCCTGAAGCCACCCCGCTAGTTAAACCCTTAGTGTGTATCCCATAGGTCTTTCTATTTTCCAAATACCAACTGCACAAGGGGTATGTAGATCGACCACATCTTAACGGCCATTTCCGGAATTGTGAGGCCACGAAACCTGGCCTGCACTGCGCGTCTGCTTCCGGATCAGTGGCCATGCAGAAGCTGATCTGAATTGAACTGGCCGGTCTTCAGCAAGTATGGCGTTTTATGAATTCTGTATATTCCGTAGTGGCTTCCAGCGGTACTGATCGTTTGTCGAGATTCGAAGCCTTGCCACTCAAGCGTGAGCTGTGAAGCACAACGCACATCGCATTCTTTTAGCTTTTCTCAAATAGTGGTTTTATGGGAACAGTTTAGGGGATGGTACTGCCGCGCAACTCAGCGTAATCTGTTAGGCGTGCAGCATCACACGGGCGCCTTCAGCATATCGGAGAGTCTTATCTCAGGGCGCATGTCTCGTCGCGCCACCTGGTATTCTGCATCTCTCGTGCATGCATCCAGGGCTGCATTAGAATCTGTAAGTTACGCGTGTCTTAGGGGCTTCACGAGCCAGAAATGGCTGCTTTTCGCAGGTGGCGCCAGGTGTGTTCACCGGAACAAACCAGATGTCAAGATGCCGGCACCCTGTACTAGTTGCTGCTGCGGGAAAGGCAAGAAAAGTTTTCAGTTATCAGCTGCTAGTGCCGCTTCATGCAGTGTCGCGCTATCCTCGGTCTACAGTTATTGAGTTGGGTGGAGCCTTGCCGCATTGTTGGTAGTACTCTCTCAGGAAGTAGCTTGAGCTTTTCTGCCATGGTTGTCGTTGGCTCGACCCCAGGTATAGCTCATGGGGGCCAATAAAGTAAATGCGCCAAAGGCCTTTGTTTCTCTAAGAGGCGTGTGGGTGCCTCGTCAAGGAATACCAGTAGCCTTGTTGTCAGCGAACCGCAGCTTATAGAGGCCCTATGCAGTGATATATGTGGGACTGTAGGCATCTTGAAGACGTAGAGTGTTTCAAATTAACTACGGCTGAACACTGTGTCGGAATATTATATATACTTGTTCGTAATTAAAGGTATTCCTTTCCACTGTGGCTGTAAGCCACAGTGGAAAGCGCATCTCTCAGTGCGTCTGCTATTTGTTCCCACCGTACAGAAGTGGGGCTACTTTGAAGCCACAGAGATGTGTATATGAGATCTGCTAAGAGATTGCATGATGTGGATATTCGGCATTTGTGAGGCTGAAGAAACTCCTGAAAGTCACAGCTTCTGCTAGAGGCTTAATCAGCGAAATGCTCGGGACCTGGCCCTACACAGGCTGGCGGAGTCGAGCCTCCACAAACTGGCCCTGCAAAACAAGACACTGTTCCCTCTGTGCCAGTTACATAGAGGACCCCATAAGTGCGAGAGGCAAGCCGAAAGAAATCAAAGTATTTGCACTGCCTCTACGGTTAAGACCGAGTATGCAGCTCCCGCTCCTATTGTAGATGAGTGAATATGGCACTGGGAAAGTGCAAAAGATGTTCTTAAGACAATGCAATCCTGCTGAAAACGCTTATTTTCTCAGCTCTCCTGCTTCTGGAAGCGCCATTGCGCTCGCTCTCTTCTGCAAACGCGAACAACTTTTAGGAGAAAGCAGATCAGTACGGCCTCTACACGGGGGCCTTCCATCAGCTGTGGATAATACATCAAAGGCACGGAACTGAGAGCGATCATTTCTGAGAGTGGCAAGCGTAAAGATGAGAGCAATTTTACTTCGAGAAACCAGACAAATGCTTACTGCGTTCTTTGGCCTTCTCAAAAGCTGCTCGCTCTAATGTGACTACAGTGTGTCCTACAGAACTAGCATTCCCTGAGGTTTTTTGAGGGTCAAAGGGTAGATACCTTCTAGAGTTATGCCGGTGTTGGAAGCCGAAACTGGTTTAGATTAGTGGAGTGTTAGGTGATGAAACTGAAGCTGGTTTAGATTAGTGGGGTGTTAGGTGAGTGCAGCTTTTCTAAAGTAACCCAGGATGGCTAGATAAAAAGTACGCGAGTACTTTCGTCTATGAGCTTATAATGGTTGAATACGTGCTCATAAATGTCTTTCTTGGCTGATGCTAGCAAGGTAGCTCCTTTCCTACATTGTTGTATGGGACAGCGTCCCAAGAGCCAAGTGCGAAAGACTGCACGCATCTGCTTCCACCGCTATCCGAATGACCATACTTCTGAATTTATAGAAGAGAGTTGCTCCGTAAATGCACAAGCGGTGCCGTCAGTGTACCTTCAATGCGCGCCGACGGTAAACCCGTCTGACACTACTGCTTGGGGGAACTGCGATACCCCCGATTCCCTTGCCGGTGCATTTCACTGAAATTGTCACACTTTGTGGTTTTTTTTGCGAGGGTGCACATGACTTTGGCCCTAGCGGCCTGCGCTGTCACTTCATACCCTCCTACCCGTTGCGTTGCATCCTTGCTGAATATTGTGATGTCTGAGGTCTTGCAGGACCTCTACTGATAGACTTAGCATCAGAAATGCAAATTAACTCTCGATTTAGTATTAGGTTTTTCCCCAGTCAGAGGGATGGGAAACCAACCGATCCTAGCGCTAGGGCGACAGGCCATTCAACAGCGCTGAGCAGTGCCGGCAACGTCAGTCGTGAAAGACGGGCTACAATCGAGGCCTTCTTTTCCCAAAAGAAGAATTTACCAACTAAATTGAGTTTCATTACTGTTTCCAGGGAATAGAATAGCTGTTGTAGGCGCAGTATATTGCCAAAGCGCGTCTTCGGAGTCATCTGTGTAGGATCATGAGAAGCGTATGAACCTTCGCCCTGGGGGTCAGGGACAGCTGCGATTCTACCAGGGTCCTTTTGGGCCCTTTGGTATCAGCTTTTCGTAATTTAAACACAAAATGTAAAATTAAAAAGCAATGGACTAGCGGAAATAGCGAAATTTATTTACGTGGCGAAGGCACGCCTCCCTAACGTTGGCTTGTCGCTCCCTCCCAAGCGCCTCGGGGGGAGGGCGTTTGTGTATATACATTGGCATAAACTAGGCGCAATGCGGGTTAAGCTTTCTGCTAAAAATTGATGAAATACTATTAAGAAGCAGAAAATTTAAGACATACTACAAAAGGTGAGCGACCGTACAGCCTGTGAGGTCTGGTGCTGCCGCTTGTAGGGGTGGCTGATGCACCAGAAGGGCGCGTCGCTCTGCTCCTCCGTCGCGGTTGCTTCCCCCTGCTCTATGTTGGCGGTTCTGGTATTCTGTAGTGGATATCAGTTGAGCATTTGCGTCTTTCTCTGCAGTCATCTGTTCGAATAACTGGTTTCTTTTCCAATTAACAAATCGAAAATGAAGGGCCTCTTCTTCACCGTCGCTTTGGGCGCTGCTGTCGCCGTCAATGCCTCCGAGGATGGCAGCAGCAACAGCGGCAACAAGATGAAGCCTGAGGGTGAGTGTAATGTCGCTTCCGTGGTTCTCTCATTTTAGCTGTTGCAAATTGTTTCTTTTGTGTAGTGAAGGGGCATTCGTCTGTTGATAGTCGCAAGCGTTGTCCATCATTCCATCTTCTCTGCCTCCCCCCGTGGGGTCGGGGCACTCGGCGTGGAGCGGCTCTGGCCTCTCCCCCTTGCCGGCCCCTAGGCCGGGTATTTGTTGAATATGTTTCATATAGTTTTCTAGTTCTTGCTTCAAGCATGTTGCCAGTGAATGGGGTGAGGTAGATGCTCTGTGTCTCCCGCTCACGCTGCAGTTCCCCACTCCATAGGATGGACAGTTGCTGTGGGCGATTTAATGGTTTTATGTCGTATGTGGCGTTCGCGGATGCTTTGAAGTGCGGAGTGTTGTATTTATTCCTGCGGCTCTTGTCCTTTTTCTGCACAGATTTGAGCGCAATCTTCAACGGTGAAGGTTCCCAGATCGACTGGTCTGCTTTCTCACCTGAGGCTCTGGGCATGCACCTGAACTACGACGAGATGAGCCAGCAGGAGCTGGACAACGTCGTCGACGCTTTCATCCGCCTGGGTCTCATCTCCCCCGAGGAGCGCGAAACCTTCGCCGCCTCTCTGGTGGACCCCATGATGCGCAGCATGCTCCAGACCGTGAACGAGAACTGGCCCGAGACCATTCAGAAGATCATCAAGGACCCCGACTACCTCAAGTTCCTGAGCCAGTTCCAGAGCAGCATTGATGAGAACGCCCTGGCCACCATCGTGGGTCTGAAGGAGGGACTGAGCGGCGCGATCCGCCAGAAGGAGCAGCAGGAGGAAGGATCTGCTGGCAGCGGCGAGCAGTAGATCTGAGGATTCCATGGCACTGTATTGCATTTATGACCATTTTGCTAACGTCCGATAACACAGACACTTTGTCCGGCGTGATGCGCGATTTTGTTGCATGCCTAGATCTGTTTTGGGGGGTGCGATGGCGATATACTGAGTGCGTTCCTCCGGCCGAGTTTCAAGTGGTGGTGCGTGACACTGTTCACGGGGTTCGCAGATGTCGTCAAACGTGTCATTGTTCTTCTGTCCTCCCAACAGCCACCCGCGTGGGTTCTCGTGGGCTGTGGGGGCCGCCGACTGCTGCCCTCCAGACGGGTTGTGCGCGACGGCGGGGGCGGGCTTTTGGCTTCGCCGCTGTTTGAGCGCCAGCTGCAGTGGCACCGCGAGGCGACGAATGTTCGGATACAAACAACGTGGCTTTTCTTGAAGTAGATTCGCCGTCAGCGCTATGCAGTGAATGCTTGCCACAGGTTTTACCTGCGCATAACTTTTTACTGGACAATCGTTGATAAGTCATGTGCTAGCGGGCAGGTAGCTGCTTCCCCGGATAGCTAGTTAGTGCTCGGCAGCTGTCCGGCAACTGTAGTTCGTTAAGGCCGGCTGCTGGAGCCGTGGCAATTCCTTTCATTATCCCTTGGGCCGTCTGCCTGGGCCATTTCCGCGGATTCGGATTTGCATAACTGGGGAAAGACTCCCATTGTGCTGTGTTGTACAAGGAGCTGACTAGAGGCTCTTTGGAAACTACGCCAGGAATATTAACGGTTGGAAAGGTTTTTACAAATTGCTCCAGGCATCGTACTGCAGTCAGTAACGAACGGGCTGGCCAAGCCGGAGCACGGACTGCTCATATTCACAAGCATAATTCTGCATGCTAGCTAAAAGCTGCACTGCATTGCGTGGATCCGGGTCTGGACATCCGGAATATGCATTTATTCGCGTGACTGTGCGTCGCTGGGGAACGGAAAACCAAAGTTTCAAGCTGCGACCAACTTCTGCAGAGTGCCATTCTTCACTCCCGCTACCTGAAAGGAGCAGGAAACGCAAAACACTCGGGCGTTTACTTACAATACGCATCTGCACTTCCAGAATACAAGTCTAGCGGTCCCTCCCGAACAAACAGAAAATTGCCAAAACATTCTCTTATAGCGAAACGGCACACACTGAATTTCTGTGTCTTTTTGCTTCATTTGCACTGAGCAGTGTCGTGTCTTTCTACGTCGGTTGCGGTATTCTTCCGATGAACTGACAACCAACTCACCGTGTCATCGCCGCCACCAAAGAAAGTGCCATTTATAAATACACGAGGCACGGATCTTGCACCTGTCTTCTCCTTCAAATAGTCTTGAATGGCGTTGCAGTGCGGGTTGTTCTCTATTTGCTCCACGTGCTGGGGCAAGGAAAGACAACGGCACACGTGAAAATTTAAACAGGCAATACAACGAACACAGCTGGAGAACGTACTGAAGGTGTTGACAAAAAAAGCAAAGCAACGAAATAAGAAAAAATTGTCCTAAGGCATGGAACCCGGTTCAAAAAAGGCAACACTGAAAACGACCAGTAAAGGCGTAACACCACCAACAGTTAGTTCCATGCTGCCCTAAGACCAAGCGGAAACCATACTAATTTAGATATGACATCGGCACAACGGTTGTACAGTACGTCTACATAACACAAAGATCTGCAGGTTTCAGTGTGAAGCTATAATCTCACCATGTCGCTAACATTCAAGCTCCTCAGGGCCGCAATAGCAGCCTGGCAGTAGGGGCAGTGCCTTCAAACACGAAACGCAACGCAACATAAGCTTCTTTAGAGCTACTGAGCAAAACTCAGCTTCTCTCCTTTGGCTACAGAAACCGCGAGAAAGCGAAGCTTCGACTCTGCCGCTGTAGGACATACGTTTTCGCGAAGACAGTGACCTTGTGTCCGTTGACAAGGCTGTCAACCCACTGAGGAACATCCTGGGCGCTGTTGAGTGCCATTGTGGAGGCGAAGAGAGATCGGGAAGAGTTGTAGCGCAGTCTGGCTCTCGCCCAAATGCGACCTGCAAAGGCAGCAGGGTAAATCAGATTTATGAAGGCACCAGGGGGAGGAACCGGAATCAGGGCTACCATTTTGAAAACACAAAGCCAATTACTAAAAAAATGCTGAATCTATGCAATAGAGCAGACCGCAGGCAATGTCACAGCTCATTTGGTACCGCGTCAGCCCCATTCCCTGATGTGCAGGACTAAACACTGTTGAAGTCGATCGAAAGCAGAGCACTTTTGCAGGTAGCTGAGTACTTACTAGAATTGAATTATTTGTGTAAGTTATGGAGTGATACACACAAATGTTACGGTACTTTTTAATCTCACACGCCCCGTGAAATCGTAGCGTCTCGTGCATGCTTGGCGGAGTAGCCGACCAGGCACTTGCTGCTGCTTCGCTGGCTGGAAGCTGCACAGATGCAGGCACTCCATTGGCATCTATTCTAAGTGCTTTTCGAATCAAGATTTTAAAAAAAATAAAGGCTTAGTTTTAAGCGCTGCTTTTTTTTTGCTTTAGCGGGGGATATGGCTGCAGTAGGAGGGCTGTGCCGGCAATTTATCAGTGTTACACTAGATCGTCTTCGCATTCAACAATCTACCTATCTCAGCGACCATACATGGCATGTTCTCGCATTGGACACTCAGTAACTATCTCAGCCACCAAATATGACCTGCATTGTGTAGCTTCTACGATTCATGTGCCCAGAATATACTAGACAGATGAGGATAATGCAGGAAGGCAGCACGTCCCAGCAGGAACAGGAGCTCAGCGAGTGGCAAGTCTTTCAGCCCGTGAAAAGTCAGGTGATGAAGCCATGTGTGTTTACAATGATACTAAGGGTAACATTCTTTGTGTTTGAGAGTGTGCGTCTTTGTGACTATGTCACTGTTATCGAATTCAGTGGACTTCGGGGAAGTGCATGCCCAAACGGCAGCAACTGTGGAGGCAAGGACACGTATTTTACGCTTCCTGCCGTGCCTTCGTCCTAGCTAGCGGTGTCTCTGTGGTACTTCCTATTTGTGCTCCACTGAAGTTGTTCTATGCCAAGCTCTTGTTAAGGTTCCCTTGTGCTGGGCTTCGATCGGTTGCACAAAGAAAGCCTCAAGGACATGCGAATAGACGAATAAATACAAATACGTTCGGTTAAAACAGCAGATTTGAGCGGACGGATCAATTTCATTTTGAGACCTGGAACTAATGCATGTGCTGAATGGCAAGCTTCAGTATGGAAAGGTGGCTATTACGCGTAGTCGCGTGAAAAACGCTCTGAAAGGTGCACAGTTAGGTGTGAAACTTTGTTTTATTCCCTTTTTATGTTTTATTGCTTTTTCAACGGAAATAATAGACTGCCTATTGCGCTCGGTTTAACGGTTTTGTGTGACGGGGAAGCAGGAGGCACAGACACACACTATCAGCACTCACTAGCCGACAAGTATAAAGCCGTAATCCATGCAAATTAGCTTTCAAACAAGACATTTGGGGTTGTCCTCACCCTTCGACCTTATTGGGGTCCCATGCGTTCCGCAAAAGCAATCAACACATGGTGGCTGGCGGCACCCGAAGTGCCTTCCAGCAGCTCATTGTAGAGTGGGTCAGGCTCCACAGAATCTTGTAAAGTACCATACTTCAAGCTATTTAATTGCACAGGGGTGCTCCAGCCGCCTGTGGTGTAGAATGACGTCCGCCGTTTACGGATTTGCACCAGGCGCCGAGGCGTACCATAGCGGCTGTTATATCGTAGTGGGAATGCGTTGGTGTTGAGTCTCACGAGATGCGACAAGCGCATATCTTTATGGGCGGCGACGCCAGGTTGTCCTTGTTGCCCAGTCTTGCAGTAGCCGACTTAGCCATATCCACCAGTTAGTTTACAGAGCTGGTCTGCGCCAGCATTCCGTCGGGCGAAGAATCCATTGTGCACTTTGTGGCTGGACCCGTTGAGTTCTTTCTAAGCCAGGAGTGGAGTGCCCGTAGCTCTTCCGTAGCGGATCCCGCACCTCATTATCTCGAATGCAGATTAAGGAGCAGCACAGCTTCGTTGAAGGCTGATTTTGGCCGCAGAAGCACTGCTGTAAGCTCCTATGCTGGTAAAATATGAATACGTCACCTATATTCTGTATCGCTTCGTACTACTCATGGACAGCGAGCAACACCTATAACTCCACTTACTAGCAGCAATGCATTGGCAGACTAACTAGCTCGCCCCTTCAAACTACTAGCTCATCTTTGCGATAAGCAGTCAAAAAAGGTCTAAAAGAACGCGTTGCCTACATTCATAAAATGTTTGCACGCACGCATTGTTCATTACATTTCTCCAGCTCCCTCCAGTGCTAGTCGCTCTAGCTCTTCTAGAGAGAGTGACGCTTCTTTTCTCTTTTTCTTAGGGGGTTGATGAGATATCTTCTTGCTCATTTTATCTCTGTGAGCCCCTGCGTCTTCATCTGAGTCGGTTGTAGTTGTATCTGATGCCGCCACTTCACTGCTGCTATCTTTTGCATCCAAAAAGGCTACAGCTCCTCCTGCCGGGCAAAGAAACAAAACATTACAAAAAAAGACATGCATGGAAGACAAAAACGAACAAACCTTACTATAAGTGCAAATACAAATGGAGGGAGAAGAGAGTCGAGATTTGCCTGGATCTTGGTGAACTTTCTCAATTCAGACTGGCACTTGGTGAACTTTCTCACGTACGCTATTCAGAGGCGCGCGTAAGCAATTAAAGGCAAAAACAAAAGTGTTTGAGCACAAGTTAGCACATGGAAACGGAAAACAAAGACAAAGCTACAGACAATGGTGGGAAAAGAACGACCGAAGAGACACACACACGTGAACACGGACACAGCACCAAAGACAAAATGGCCAGAACAAAACAAACGCATGATTGAGCCGCACCCGCTGCTTCTCCCTGCCGGGCCATCCTTTCTTTCTTCCTTTTCTTTGAGTGTCTTTCCTTCACCCTTTGTTGGTCGCGAACCTGCAAATCCCGCAGCACAACACTCGCTCCCGAGGTCTCAGCGTAGAATGAACACAGGCAGTTAATCAAGTCCTTTTCACTAGTTTTAGCAGAGCTAAATTTGTTTCCGGTACTTTCAGCTGAATTTTATCTGACTGTCATATCGCGAGCAAGCAAGCCTCCTGCTGCGGTCACATGTACCCTAAACTGGCCGCGCTTGGTTATTTTCACTCAAGTAACAGAATTATATCAAGCTGATGACGAAAATATGGCAGATGCTAATTGACTCGGGTTTTGTCCTCATTCAGCACCTTGTCACTTTGGTGCACGGATTCCATCTTGGCCCTCATTCGCTGCAGAAACGTTTCCCGCAGCTCCTGTGTCACGCCACTGTCGCCGCTGCTGCTGCCGGCTTGTGTTTCTGGCTGTTGTGTCGCTTCTTCATCTGTCTCTTCATCTTCATTAAAGATAATGTGCGAATTAGAGGAAGCAGCAGCAAGCCCTTTTATCTTCGCCGAACCATCCGCGCGAAACTGCAGCCGTTCCCTTCGGTAGGCTGCAGCAGAGAAACAAATCCACAAGTACAAGACCGGAATACAGTAATGTGCATGCACAAAAATGCAGCAAAATATCAAGCTGACTAGTGTGTATGCTGAACCCAACAGAAAAAGTTAACAGACAGACATAGTTGTCGGGAGAATAACTAATAAATATCAGATGGTCCAAATGCCCTTAAAACTGACGCGCGCGATTAAATGGGGGCGAGAACTGCCACAAATTAAACGAAAACCCCGCAGACTAAATGGAAATTTGGCAGGGAGAAGTTGAAAGTTTGTCAAGAAGAGTACAACGACAAAAAAGAGCCAACCAGACCGTGCTAAAAAAACGCAAGGGAAATGTCAAATCCTAAGACGTGACAAAACCCTCATACCGTCAATGCTTAACTGCAACGGCTAAAGTCTGAACTCAACTCCCTGGCATCTGTTACCTGGTTTCTGCAGCAGCAGTTCTTGCAGCTTTTGGTTTCTTTCTTTCGCTGACTCCTCCGGAGGCTCGGCATTCTGTTCCTTTAGCTCCAAAAAGTCCCCTACATCATCTGCTGATGTGCTGCTTTTGCCGCTGACAACTCCTGGTTTCCGAGGCTGCTTGTCTTTCTTTGAGCCTTCTTCTACAGACCCTTCACGCTGCTGCTCTTCTTGTTCTTGCTGCTCATGCTGCTGCTGTTGTAGTCGCATCTGTTGCTTGAGTAGCTTCTTTGCGCGGATTTGTTCCTGAAAAACATATCATTAGCCGCACATCCCACCCACTGGCTCAAAGCAGCAGCGGTAGGAGTGGCAGCAGCAGCTGCTGCAAAGTCGGCAAAAGCAGCAGTGGGAAAAGTAGTGGGGAAAGCTGCTGTGGCCCTCACCTTTAGCCTTGCCAATTTCGACATATTTTTTTTCTTATTTTCTCCGCTTGCAACCGCCCCCCCAAACATCGCAGGGTCCCACTCACCCTCACCTTGCTGCTGCTGCTGCTGCTGCTGCTGGTCTGTGGCTGCCAAATGCTCTATTGAAGGAGCAATTGAAAGGCCGTAGCAAAGAGCTAGCTGCTGCAGGTCGATCGCGTTTACGTTGAATACCTTTTTGTTTGGCATCACCGACAAACAACGCAAATAAGCAGCAACAGCTTGTTGTGCCAATGCCTTGAGAGACGGACTGCAGCAGCCACAACAGCACCAGCAACAAGGCCACCGTTGCCACCCGCAGCAAAATCTGCAGCAGCAACACTGTTTGCAGCGGAAGCAGGAAGTCTACCGATACAAATGGTTGCAGAAACGGGAATCACGAGAGAAGAAAAACAGCAGAGGAAGTGAAAGCAGCAGCACCAAAAATAGCAGCGGCAATAACAGCAAAACGCATGCCAGCCGCGCCGTGGACCACTCGTAAGATCGCCCTGCATGTTGCCACTCAAAGGAGTCCTCCACTTTAAAAGCTAACAGCCAGCCCTAAGCAGCGTCAGTGGCGAATTCCGAACCCTGAACCCTGCAATGCATGTCATATACCCTAAAACCCGAACTACGGAGGAACGGACTCGGCAGCAAGGAGTGCTTGGAGTTTGCTTTCAATGCGAATGGCTTTCTTGGGGTTCATGTTTATCCTTTGCAGAACCATCTGCGGGCAGAAAAGGACAGAAAAAGGCAAAATGCTAATAAAAGCGACAGAGAAGCAGCTGGTTCAATACCCACAGTAACTGACCAGCACAGCATCCCCTGCGGTGCAACATGTCGCATCGAAAGCAACCCAGCGGCCAAAAGTGATACAGCGATAAGCACAGCCACGCAGGTTGCAGTAGTCACGTCGGTTGCAGCAGCAGCAGCAGCAAGGGGCAAGGGCCACGCCGCGCAGAAAGCCCAGCGATGCAGCAGCAGACGCCGAGGATGTGTTAGGCTTGTGGCTAAAGGCGGCATTAACGGCTACAGCAGAAGCAGCACAGCAGCAGCAGCAACAGCAGGTCGTGCGGCTGCAGATTGGGCTTTGTGCCGACCCCTTTAGCCTGCAGCTCCAACACAAAGGAGGCTTCCGAAGGCAGTAGCAGCAGCACAGCGTGTCCTTTCCTCGTCAGTCTTGCTGTTCTTCCTATGCGGTGGAGGTGCGTCTCTGTGCTGTCTGGACAGTCGAACTGAATAACGAGATCGACAGC
The DNA here is from genome assembly GCF_000499385.1 of Eimeria necatrix. Lineage (NCBI taxonomy): Eukaryota > Apicomplexa > Conoidasida > Eucoccidiorida > Eimeriidae > Eimeria > Eimeria necatrix. The sequence continues at coordinate 42,366 of NW_013652487.1, forward strand.
AGAGAGGGCCCCCTCTGCCTCCTCCTGCTTCTTCTTTCTACTGCCTCCCGCGGACCCCAGGAGGCCCCCAGACTGCACAAAGTCTATTCCGCGGGCGGCCAAGTCGGTGCTAATTAAGCAGCAAGGAGAAGTGCGAGACACAAAATCTTGAAACACATCCAGGCGCTTCTGCTGCTTCTGGCGCCCGTGCAAATACAGCAGAGACAAGCCTGCGCAGAGTGCAATAACAAACACTATGCTAAAAGTATTTAATATATTTTGCCAAGAATATAATGTATAATAATAAATTTCAAGCTCTTAAGCCTCACAATTGCCCGAGGCCCGAGGCCTTAGTGGCATCTGGAACAACGGGGAACTGCAGGAGCGGGCTGCTGTGCTGGCTGAAAAGTCGTGTCAGCAGCAGCAGCAGCAGCCACAACAGCAACAGCAGCAACTGCAGCAGCAACAGCAGCAACCGCAGCACGCCGGAAGGCTCACCGGGCTTGAGTTGCTTGAATGCGTCGTGTATGAATTTCGCCTGTTTGCAAGAAGAGACAAAAACAATTATCTTCTTTTTGCATTGGGCCCTCAAAATAGAAAACAATGCCGATGTTTTGTGCTTTTCATTCACTACCATGTACGTCTGCTTCAGTAGCCCCTGCTGCTGCTTCTGCTGTTGCTGCCCCTCCTGGTGCTGCTGCTGGGGGTCTGACGGCCGCAGATCGTCGGTGCAAATGAACTCAGGCTTGCTGCTGCTGCTGCTGTTGCTGCATAGCAGCACCCCCAGCCTGTGCACTGCGCTGCGCAAAGTCGCAGAGAACAGCAGCGTCTGCCTTGTGGGGGGCAGAGCAGCAACAATCAACTCCATTGTCTGTTGAAAGCCCAAGTCCACCAGGCGGTCTGCTTCATCTATGGCTGCAGCAGGGACGTCAAAAACGCAGAACAGGCGAGCTGCAATGGGAAGGGAAGAAGCAGCAGCAACAGCAGATGTAGCAGCAACAACGGCAGCAGCAACAGCAGCAGTAGCAGCAGCAACAGGAGCAGAGGCAAGGCTTGCCTAGGATCAAAAGTCTACTAGCATCCCACATGGGGGACTCATCAATGTGCTGCAGCAGGCGGCCAGGCGTAGCAACAATTATGTTTAGCTGGCCAATGCGTTCTGCCTCAGCTTCCACTCCTTTGCCCCCAATTAAGCAGCCTATCGAGAATTCGTGATGTCTGAATAGCAGCAGCAGCAGCAGCAGCAGCAGCAGCAGCAGAGGCACCACTGGTGCAGCAAACGCAGTGACGCATCAACAGCAGCTGCACCGGTTAGCTCTAGCCCGACCCCCAGCAGCAGCAGCAGCAGCAGCAGCAGGGGCGGCAGCAGCAGCAAGGAGAGCCTCACTGGCCAACCGCTTTAAATACGTCAAAGATCTGCACTGCTAGCTCTCTTGTGGGGGTCAAGATAATTGCTGCAGTGCCATCTGGCCCGCAAATCTCCTCCCGGAAGAGGCGCTCCAATATCTGCGCAGAAACCCCCCCCTCAGCAGCAGCAGCAGCTGCAGCAGCAGCACTGGCAGCAGCAGCACCCCTAGCAGCAACGGCGAAGGCGCTAGCAGCAGCGCCAACAGCAGCTCCAGCCCGCCCCCCAGCAGCAGCACCAGCAGCATCAACAGCAGAGTATGTTTACGGGGATAACAAAGGCGAGGGTCTTGCCACTGCCCGTCTTAGCCTGTGCCTTGACATCTCTGCCAGCAAGTGCATGTGGAATTGCTGCTGCTTGGATTTGTGTCAGTCGGCTGAAGCCGCAAGCTGCCAGTCCCTTTTGCGTGAGCCCCGAGAGAGGCAAGTCTGCGAACACCTTGTCAGTCAACACGCCGTGCTTTCCCCCCTTGCTGCTGCTGCTGCTGCTGCTGCTGCTGCTTTGGGCGCGCTGCTGCTGCTCCTGAATTGCAGCAAGCGACGGGGGCAGCCACTGGCCCCCAGGAGGAGGCATCTCCAGCAGAATGCGCTGCTGCAGCTCCGCTATTTCCAGCTTCTCCCGCTGCCGCAGCTTCTGGGGGGCCCCGGTCCCCTGGCCGCCACTAGGGCGGCCCTTTCGCCCGGGGGGCCCCCTGGGGGGCCCCCGGGGCCCCTTGTGGCGTGGGGCCCCATCTTGGCTAGGGGCGAGCCGTCGGCGGCGGTGGCTGGTGCCAATGCCTTCGTCAGGCTGACGGGAAGAGGAGGCTGCAGCTGCCATTCTGCTGCCGTTGCTGCTGCTGCTGTTTTGATGGGTTTTTCTGCTGCAGCGGCTGCTGCTCCCCTTGACGATACCGGCCGACCTTCGCAGACTTCCTCATGAAGCCCGCCTCAGTCGCTGCAGCTGCTGCGGAAGTTACTACTGCAGCTGCTGTCTTTGCCACCCTGCATGCGCCGAGGGCCTTACGGAGCCTTTGTGCTGCTGTCCTTCTTGGTCTGCTGTTGCCTTCGAAGCCGCCTATAGCCTCTGCAACGCTAAACAATGTCTAAACGGATAAAAATAACAAAAGGAAAGTTAATAATGTTTTTAAATACCGCACTCGAACCTTTGAAGGGACATTTGCAAAGTTGCAGGCCTTGGTGAGGGGCCCACTGAGAGGCCCGCAGTCCCTCAGCGGAGTCTGCGACTTTGCGCAGCAGCCTTGGGGGCCCCCCTCCGTAGAGCCAGCAACACCCAGGAACTTAGGTGAGGCGCAGCGAAAAAGGATATCTAAAAGGTAATAGAGGTAATTTTGAATGTTGGCACTCTGTAGGGGGCCCGGCTGAAGGCTGCAAGGGCCTCTGCGGCTCCAGCAATTGCGCAGCTGCTGGGCTGCTGCAGTGGACGTACACTCGAAGGGCCAAATTAGGAGGCACCGAAGGAGGCGCTGGAGGAGCCTTTAGACATATCAGCGTTATTACGAGCTGCAGCCGGTAGCTGGCTCCTTTCAGTGCCGCAGTCGCAGCAGCAGCAGCTGCTGCAACTCACACCGCCACTCACTGCTTCCGTTGGCTATTGAACTTGACTGAAAACCCCACTCTGTGAGCCGCGCACGGACTTACAGCTGCATCCGGAAGTGCAGCAGCAGCAGCAGTAGCGCCAACTGCAGCGATAGTGGCTGCAGCAGCAGATGTTTGGTGGCGGGAATTGGAGTGGCTTTGGGGATTACTTGGGGGCAAAGACTCGCAAAGTTCAGCAGCAACTTCAGAACTCCCTAGCTTCAGAGCGCGTACGCGAAAGCAGCAGCAGCAGCAGCAGCAGGGAGCTGCGTTGGTGGAACAGATATGTGCAGCAGCCCTCATCTCTCTTTTCCTCCCTCACCTTTTACATCGACGGCCTGCAACGCCTCCAGGGCTACGAGTTAATCTCTACAGGCTACAGCGAGGCTCCTGATGCAGGCATAGGCCCCAGAGGCCCCTTAGGGGGGCCTGGGAGGGGCCCCCCAGGGGCCCCCACGACGAGCGCGGCTGGAAACTTCAGTGGGCCTTCTGCAAAAGGGAAGTTGGAAGGTTCGCCATGGAGCTTCTCAGGCGTCTCAGCAGGGGGCCCCTCAAGGAACCCTTCAGGGGGCCCCTCAGGGGGCCTCCCAAAGGGCCCCTCAGGGGGCACCCCCGGGGGCCCCTCAGCGGGACCCTGCGTGGATGAGTATGTGGTAGACGCTGTGCAGCTGAAGAGGGTTTTGGTGGCTCACGGGGGAAGCATTTCGATCATGATGGGCAAAGGGGTCACTCACGTGTTGGTTGACAATCTCGCGCTGGGCAACCAGAAGTGGAGAAAGCTGCGGTTAGCTGCTCGCTGCTGCTGCTGCTGTTCTGTGCGCTGCTGCAGCAGCAGCAACTGTTGCTGCGACTGTTGAAAGAAACCGAAGTGCTAGTGCTATGTGGAGCCAAGTGGCTTCAAATCCTCCAGAGCTGCGCGGCGTTCCCGGCGCTGCTGCCTTCGTTGCTGCTGCTGCATTCGCCGCTGCTGCTGCCATCGTTGCTGCTGCTGCACTCGTTTTTGTTGCTGTTCTTGCTGATGCTGCTGCTCTGCTGCAGGGACAGAGGGGGCTGGGCGCGGAGTTACGTGGTGGTGCGCTGCTCGTGGGTCTTCTCTTGCATTGCAGCAAAACGACTTTTGTCTCCTGCGCTCTTCAAGCCCACGGGCCTCCAGCTTGCAAACCAGCACTTGCTGCTGCAGGGCTGGGCTGTTGCTGCTGAAGGCCGCCAGCCACAGCAAGGGGTGGCCCCGGGCCAAGCAGCAGAGGTGCTGGGCCAGCCTGTGGGATCTTCTACTGCTGCACTTGATGAACAGGAGGCTCAGGGAAAGCCCGGAGTTGCTGCAGCAGCAAAACTGGGGCGGACTGGGGACTCCGGGAGAGTCAATGAAACAGTTGTGGGAGGCCCCGCAAGTGCAGCAGCAGCAGCGGCAGCGGCAACAGCTGCCGCTGCTGCCACTGAAGGAGATGGGGTGCTGCTCGAGCTTGAATCCAGCAGCGACGAAGAGCAGCAGCAGCAGCAGCAGGAGCAAGGCCAACCCCATCCAAAGAAGATTCGAACTGAGGCTTCTTACTCTGTAGCCGATGTGGCGGTTCCTGTTTCTGCTGCAGTAGATCTTGCTGCTGCTGGAGGCGCCGTTGCCGCAGCTGGGGCTGCTGCTGCTGCACCGTTTGCTGGAGCAGCAGCTGCTTGCGCTGCTGTAGCTATGCCAGGGCAAACAACTGCAAGCTCCCCATTGGCTGCCGCAGCGCGACCTGCAGCAGCCGTAAATGCTTCGGGAAAAGCAAATACTTTGGCAGGAGCACACGTCATTACAGCAGCAACAGTAACAGCGGCGCAAGATGCAGCAGCAGCACAGGACACAGCAGCAAGCGCATTACTGGCTTCAAGCGTATTGCGCATCCCCACAGCAGCTCCAGCAGCTCCAGCAGCAGCAGCTGCTGCAGGAGTTTCCCGATCACTAGAAGAACCAACAGGGATCGTCTCATTGGCGGGAGAACACACAGCAGCAGGAATGGCAGCAGCAGGAGCCACACAAACAGGAGCCGCAGCAGCAGGAGCCGCGGTTGCAGGAGCAGCAGCAGGAGCCGCTGCAGGCCTATCAAGTGGTGAGGGGAATAGAGGCGCCGTTGACTGCCGGCGGCCCGATTTTGTCTCTTCGTTTTTTGAACATTCTCGCCTCCACTTCATTGGGGCCTGGCAGAACCGTTGTGCCTCCATGCTGTCGCGTCTGCTGCACAGCAGCAGCAGCAGCAGTAGAGGGCCCCAGCTACAAGTTGTACCTCGGTGGGTAGACGCGTCAATCACCAGCAAGGAGCTGGAGCCGCTGCTGCTCCCGCTGGGCTTGACACTGTCACATGAAAGCGATTTTGCTGGTGCTGCTGCTGCTGCCCACTCTCCGTTGCTTCTGCGTTCACCCAACGCAAGGGCAGCAGCAGCAGGAGGAGCAACAGCACTTCCTGGAGCAGCGGCAACGACGGCTGCAGCAGAAGGGAGGTGGATTTTGCACGTCGATTTCGATGCTTTCTTTGTCTCCGTGGCCCTCCTTAAGCATCCCCACCTGAAGGACAAACCGGTGCATAGTGATTTTCGTTGCTGTTGGTTTGCTGCGGCCGTTGCGGCTGCTGTTGCTGTTGCTGTTCCTGCTGCTAAAGGATTAAACCTTGCACTGTACCTTTTCTGCACTCGCGGGAAGGGTTCCCTCAGCAGATGCTTGGCTGACGAAGGTCTTGAGGACCTGCTGCTGCTGCAGATGCTTTTCTACTGCTGCGGTTGTGTGCTGCTGCTGCTACAGGTGGCAGTATGTCACTCAAGAGGACATCGAGCATTTGCTGAGCCTACACGTAAGAATGATACAGCCAGTTTTGGCGAGGCCGACTGCCCCCTCCCTTTGCTGTTGTTCTATCTGCTGCTGCTGCTGCTCCTGCTGCTGCTTGTGAGCAATTAGCCGTTCCTGCTGTGTTTTGCGCTTGTTGCTGCTGCTGCTGGTGCCGGGAACTAGTCCCCGGTTTTCGCCCCTGTTTGTCATGCCTTTTAACCGGCAGTGTTGGCGTTTGCGTTGTGTTTCTGTTACTTAGCGGCGGCTGTAGCAGCAGCTACAGGGAAGGCGCCCGCAGCAGGCGCAGCAGCAGCAGCAGGTGGTCGTGGCAGGGGTACGTCGGAGATAGCGAGTTGCAACTACATCGCGCGGTCTCAAGGCGTGGAGAAGGGCATGTGGCTGCGGCCGGCGCTAGATCGCTGTCCTTCTTTGGTGCTTCTTCCTTATGATTTCGAAGGCATAGAAAGAGCAAGTGAAGGCCTTTTTCAGGCAGCTCTGTCTTTGTCGCACAGAATCGCGCCGCTTTCCTGCGATGAGGTCAGGCAGCACAGACGCACACACAGCCTGCGCTGTACGGGCAATTCGGGGCTCTTTGCTAGTTAATGAGGCTTGGTCCTAAGGAACTCCGCTTCGGGTCTAATGTCCTCATTATAAGGCCAAATACTTGTTTGTAGAACCTGACGCTGCACTGTTGGGGCATGGCTATGGGAGAGAAGCCCACTGAGGGAGCAGGAAGGCTGTGGGTCTTCCGGGAAAGCGGCAGCTGCATCAGTAGTGGCAACGGCTTTAGCTGCAGCAGAAGCGAGAGCTAAGTCGGTGCGTTTGTTTGTGCTGCAGACTTTCATTCAGATTTGCTTTCCGCTGCTAACCCAAGCAGAAGGGGCCCTTGCCACTCATCTTAAAAGCAGCAGCAGCATTAGCTCACACCAGAATGCCGCCAATAGCAGCTCTAGCAACGAAACTACCGATCACAGCTGCTGCAGGAGCAGCAACAGCGCAAGCAGTGGCAGCGACTACAACAATAGTGGCAGGAGCAACAACGACAGTAGCAACAGAGTAGACGAAGCTGAGATCGTGGCGGATGTTTGCATGTCGTTAAGAAAAGCCATAATTGGAATCACTGGCTGCAAGGTTTCTGTGGGAGCTGGCTGCAATTGTCTCCTGGCAAAACTGGCGACGGCTGCAGCAAAGCCTTCAGCGGAAGCTGCTGATGCGTCAAAAGGTTCTAGTGCAGCACGAGCTGAAACGGCAGCAGTGATTCAGCGGGAAGGTGTATGCGTGGTGAAACCGGGAGCAGCAAGTGCAGCAGCATTTGTGGGGCGGCTGTTGTTGCGCCAAGTGCCGGGCGTAGGGCCCACAGTGGCGTCAAAAGTTGCTGCTGCAGCACGAGCAGCAGGAGTAAATGTCAAGACCTGCACTGACGTCCAGACACAGAGCAAGGACTCGCTGCAGCTGCTGCAGACTGCACTTGGTATGAAGTGCACGGCTACTGCAAAGAGAGGACTTTAGAGCAGCCTCAGGTGCACCTCAGGTGCAGCTCACCTCCAAGTAATGTCAGGCTCTTTTACTGTAACATTTTGTCCCGCAGGTCGAAAGCGAGGGGCTCAGCTGTGGTGGCTCTGTCACGGAGTAGATGTGCGACCGCCTCCTGCTGCTCTCCTTGCAATTCCTGAGTTGGGTAATTCTGCTGCTGGAGCGGGACCAAGTGCCGGGACCACAGCAGGAGCATCAGCAGCCGGAGGCAGCGGCATACCGGCAAGTGGGTCGCTAAGCATTTCTGTGAACTGGGGGATTCGTCTGCAACAAGAGGCAGATGCACTGAGCCTTCTCAAGCAAATGGCCCTTGAAGGCCACAAGCGACTCAAAGCAAACAGATTATACAGTGCCAAGATTTCCGCTAAGGCAGGCCCCTCACCCCGATTCCTTTCGTTTGAGCAAAGATTTTCCCGATTCTTGGTCCCTTTTATCTGTATTTAGACTCCGAGTCTAGTTCTTAAGCTCCGACCATAGCTGCAAAACCCCTAGGCGCCAGTGGAAATGCTGTGTGGCAAGCCTTTTCCTTAGACCTGAATTAGAAGAGATGGAGACGTTGTAAAGGTGCTCAGCTCCCACCGCTGATGGTGTTGCTGCTGCAGATACTTTACCGACGGCCAGGGGCCCCCGTGAATACGGTGAAGTTCTTGGGCTGTGGAATATGCGACTCGGCAAGGGGATCGCGTGTCATTGGCAGCAGGAGCAGCGGCAGCAGCAAAAGAACTAGGAGCGACGGGTTTGGGGTACAGTCGGCAGAAGACTTGTACACAGAGCTGGAGGCGCTGTGGAGAGAGAGTCTCAGCGAGTGCGCACCTAAGTTTATTAATGTTGCTGCATCTATTGTTGCTGCTGCATTGGGGATGCCGCCGATGCCTCAGCGACAAAGTGTGTGAGCCCTCTGGCTTGGTTCCTGTATTCTGCTCTGTTGGCGGTTACGACTGCGTTTTCCTGCTTTGCTGCAGTGTGTGCCCACTGGAAGACTACCGCGGGATTACGCTGCTGCTGCAGCAGCTGCGGACGGAGCAGCAGGAAGGAGCACTGAGGCAACAGCAGCAACACCTTCAGCGGAACCTCTTGAGCGTAGCCTTCTCAAGTATCAACAGCAGCAGCCACGACCCCAGTAGCAGCATTTGCAGCAGCAACTCAAGCAACGGCACTGGCAAGAGCAGTAGCAGCAACAGCAGCAATACATACAGCGGCACTGGCAAGAGTAACAGCAGCAACAGCAGCAGCAGCAGCACGCCAGAGCCATGCTTCATAGTCGTAGATTCAGTGGAGCAGCCCGAAGATGAGTCGCCTTCACAGAACCAGCCACCGCAGCAGGACCAGCAACAATGTCCCAAGCAGATGCAAAGGCACCAGGAATGCCAGCATCGAGACCTGGCGCCGAAAGAACAGGTGCATCAGGAGGCCGCGGGTGGATCCCTCACGAAGGCAGTTCCAACTGCGCCTTTTGATGGCTGCTTCACTGTTGACAGCGGAAGCAGCAGTGACAGTGAAAAAGGCAGCAGCAGACAAGACGCAAGAACACCTGTGTTTGCGACCCTATCTCGGACTGCGGCTGCCACAAAACCACAAAATGCCCAGCAGTCCTCAGGAAACAGTTCAGCCACGGCCGACTCTGCAGCTGCAGTAGCTGCAGCTGCTGTGTCTGCTGCTAGTGGCCTCAAAACGCCAGCGCAAACCCCAAAGAGACCTCGTGGAAGCCTGGAAGCAGGTCAATTACAGCAGAGCGCGCAGCAGCAACAGCAGTGGGGCGCACGCACACCTGACAGCCAGGCACCAACCCCCCGTTTGAAAACCACGAAATTAAACAGGAGCCACCGCATGCAAAGAGTAAAAACTCCAACAAGTGAGAGGATCGGCGGCAGACACCTTCAAAGAAGCAAGAAGGCACTACTCGAAGCAACAGCAGCGACACCCAGAATGTCAGGAGCAGCAGCAGCAGCAGCAGCACCTGTTGCTCCTGCATCGCCTGCTGCTGGCGCTGGAAGGCCGCCCATGTCAACCCAACGAAGCCTTGTAGAATATCTGCCGAACAGCGGCAAGGCCTCCCGGCGCGCTTCAATATGTGCTCATCCGAAGCAGCAGCAGCAGCAGCATGAGCAGCAGGAGCAGCAGCAGGAGCAGCAGGAGCAGCAGGAGCAGGGAGAGGAGCAGGAGCAACAGCAGCAGCAGGAGGCGCAGCAGCAGGAGCAGCAGCAGGAGGAGCAGCAGCAGGGGCAGCAGCAGGAGGAGCAGCAGCAGGAGGAGCAGCAGGAGCAGGAGCAGCAGCAGCAGCATCAGCAGGAGCGGCAGCAGCAACCTGTCAGCAGCTCCGCAGCAAGGGCCCAGGCCCGTGACGCGGTTTCTGCTGCTGCTGTGAGTCGCGCAGCTAGCAGCGCTCTGCCGAGTGTCATATCTCTACTGACGCAGAATCCAGACGGCTGCAGCAGCAGCGAAGGAAACAGCCCAGGCCACTCGAGCAGCAAGCTCGACCTAGCGAAAGAGCAGAAAGAAAAGCAGGACGGCGGCTGCTGCTGCGCTTCTCCTGGCAGCAGCAACTGTTGCTGCTCTCCTGAGGGATGTGTTGCCCAATGTATATCACTTGTATGTCCTCCTAATGGTCTTAAGCCCCGTCCGCCGCTGCCTTTCCGTATCGCTGCTGCAGCTCAGCCAGTGATGCAGCTTCTGCTGCATCATGCTGCTGCGAAGGGCGCCGCCGCTGCTCGCCGTCGAGGTACAACAGCCTTGGTCGTAGCTGCAGTATCAGCGCGCATCACTGCTGCTGCTACCAACAGCAGCAGCAACCCCGGTCCTGCATGCACCCAACACACGCAGCAGTTGTCAGCTTCTGATACAGCTGGGCCTACTGATTCGCCTCCTCCTACACCAAGCGCTGCCTCAAACGCTCCAGCAGCTGCTGCTGCGGCCGCAGAAACTAAGCCGTTTTCGGCCAAACCAGCTGGCGCCGCCTCCAGCCCGGCGCAGGAGACCTCTTTAAGAGAAGAGGATCCCGAGTGGGAGGCCTCTGCCATTGAGGAAGAGTCGGAGGCCCGTGCGAATGACGGGGACACGGAGCCGCCGGCCGGAGCAGAAGGGGCCTACTGGGAGTGTTTGGCTGATGCCATCGAGGGATTTTCAGGAGCTCTTCTCCTGGCTTTTGAGCGATTGGGGGCCGTAGGGGCTCATGAAGAGAGGCAGCTGCTCTTCAGAGCGCTGCAGCGACTGCTGCAAACTCCGGAAGCGCGGGCTACTGTGGCTGGGGCTGCAGCAAATGATGCAGCAACTAGGCAAACTGGTAGATGGAGGGTAGCCCCGCAGGGCCGTCCATTTTCCGTTGGTTTGCTGTTGTTGAAACTGTTGGCCTGCCCAGCAGGCCGACTTGTGTGGCCTCTGCTGCTGCACCGTGCAAGAGATATAGTTTGTTTTTCGTGAAGACCCGTTGCACTCCTTCTAAGGGAAGCTTATTCAGCTATCATGAGGCTTCGGCGTTCCGTTCTCTTGAACGGTCTGGTTTGATGCTTGCCTCGTGCGTCATGTGAGAGTCAGGCAGTTCTTACAGTGAATGGCTGTTTCTGTTTTGATTGTAGCATTTTGGGGGCCTTTGCTTTCGCAGTCCCCCAGCGAATTGTTTGAATACGCAGCGTTCCGTTGTGGATTGCTGCAGCCGCGGCTGTAACAGCTGCTGCGGCAGCTACCAGCTGCAGCTGCTGCAGCAGGAACTCGCAGCAAACAGCATTCAGTCGTCCTGCCTTGGCTGCTGACTAAAGCTCACGCTATTGAACACTTTAGATATAAACCAAGCCCATAGCTGGCGTACGCTCAGTACTGAGGGGAAAAATGCAGCAAAGGCAGCAGCACCAGTTCACTTCTTGTCGTCCCTGAGCCTCGTGAGCAGCCAGAAATATTTCCCGGGCAGTTACTTTAGCACAGGCGGTGGCAACTGCTCTTGTGTAGCGCGCAGCCCACACAAATAGGTGACGCACTCAAATCCCAACACACTCTAGCTTTGTCCACGCAGATCCTTGAGTGGATTCCCGAAAACGCTAAGAGAAGCACCGCCAAAAGCAGCATCTACTTTCCGGCACAAGTTTCAGACTGCAGCTGCTGCTTCTGCTGCTGCACAAACCAGCGCACTGGGCGTTGCTTCACATCCCCGTGTGGCTCCTTCAGCAGTTGCAAATGCTACACATGTGCCCGCGGGGTGACCTTGGCAGCGTTCGGCTGTTCTGTTAAGAGGCTTTTAAGCCCTGATCTGCACAAAGAACAAAACGCGCACTGGTTTTCTATTTCCGCTGCTAGTTTCTCCGTTCGTGTGCATTTTTCTCTAAGTCTTCCATTATCGTCTGCCTCTGCATCTGCGCTTAGTTTCATCTATATCTCTGTCGGGCTCACACAAGCAAGAGCACCGCCTCCTCAGTAGGAAGGCCTGTGCAATGCCACCTGACTCTCGCAGCTTTGTCGGCCAGAAGAACAGTGACGAATTTCTGCCTTTGTTTTCTCTTCAGTGCTTCTGTCTCTACCCGTCCCCACCGTCCGCTGTATCCCAAAAAAGAACCCACTAGGGCCCGACTGGTGGATCCCCTGCCAAAAAGGGCCCCGAGCCGGCTGTATTCCTCCGCTAGCCGTCTCACTTCATCCTCTTCTTGGGCTCTATGGGGCCCCAGAGGCCCCTGCTGCATGCACCGAGCCTGGCGAAAACGCTGCGGGAATGTGTGGAAGGGAGTCAAGGGGTGGAATGCGGGTGAAAGATGCTGCATGCTCCGGAGAGCCAGTCGTCTGAGCCATATGGGGGCATGGTCAATACAGATGTAGGAGATCCTGGCCAACTCAGGATCTTGGGAAGAACCTCGTGGGTATATGCGCGGGCGCAGCTGAGCGATGAGGTCGTGCTGCGCTGAGCCGGCCGTTGCAGCAGCAGCAGCAGCAGGAACGAAGGCAGAACCGTACACCGCTGAAATGAATCCGCTTTGGCGCTCCAACAGGCGCAGCCAAGAGGCCACATCGGATATCTGGGAATGTTGGCCTCCCACGTCGAAGAGAAACAAGAGCGACACGTGTCCGTAGAGGCGTTCAACCAACTGTAAAACCACAAGGTATACACGGCGACAGTCAGTGGCCGCAAAATACCACGGCAGAGGTAAATTGCGAAGCTGATGGCTCAACCTGTTGAGAGGAATTCAACGGAAATGCATGGGAACATCATTTTGCAGCTCACCGCTGTCTTTGGGTGCATTCCTGTCACGCTTGGCCTGTGGCCTCGCATTTTCCCAAACCCCAGTCTGCTGACCTGTGCAGAATGATCTAAGCTGTCTTGAAGACTAAACGGAGTGACGAAGAATAGAGGTGGCAGCGGCTGGGATTCGTTGGGGGGAAGCAGGCGAGAAGGGTAATGGTGTGCTGCTGTCATCCCGTCAACGTACCGCTTGTACAAAATGGGAGGTGAACCTGCACCGTTGGAAGCTTCAGCAGCCCCAGAAAGGGCATTTGTGGCTGCTGTAGACAGTGGCCACGAAATGGCGCTCTTGACGCGGCGCCAAAAGGCTCGTGCGTCGTTCACCTCGAGTTCTTCCTCCAGTTCACTCTTTGATATGAAGGTGCTTAAATCTTTTGAGCTGGTAGCCTGACTCCCTTGCATGGGAGCAGCGCTTCCAGATTCGTGGTTGGATGCAATCCTGCGGGCTCTTTCAGACATGTCTGCGGGCCATTCAACTCTAATGCGCAGCGAGGGTGTGCTCGTTGTGGTCCCTGCAGAGGAAGTTGCAGTGTCGTTCTCCTTGCTCCCAGCAATGGCTGGAGAGGTCTGAGAAGAGTCCACATGGAAACGACGGCACCGCTGCACCTGTAAAGCTGCAAGTTCACGGGTCGTCGTGACAGATTTCTTGAAAGCTACAGCAACCGAAAGGTCTAGGGCTTTTCCCACGGGGACCCCTATGCCCCTGAGGGCCCCGCGTACGCCAAGTCTTGAATTCATTGGGGCTGCTCTCAGCAAATACTTTCAAGAGAAGTAGCCACTGAAACGGATTTACGCCTACTTTGGTTTCGGCCACATAGTGTTGCTTTTTCAGAAGGCGCCCTGCGGAGGAGCGTCCATGGAACGCTACGGAGGGATAAAAGCAATTAAGAGCTTGTATCGTTTTCGTATTAACTATTTTTTAATACCAGGAGCGAGCTCCCCACAGCCCCTACAGTGAAAACGATCCTTGCGTCGGGAGTCCCCCGATTCTGTTAGGGTGTCACCTCTCCATTCAGTGTTCCTAATATGTGTTGCGGAACGACATGCAGACGATATTATTTACTTAATCCAAGTGGAAACTTTTCTCCCTGTCAGTCATTTCTTTGCTTTCCGGATTCTGGTCAATTTGGCTGAGCCCCGATAGGGCTTGTGGTGCCTGCAGGTTGTCGCACAGAACTTTAGCCGTCCTCGCGGCTTGCACCACAGAACTTTTGCCGTTCCCGCGGCTTGCACCACATTTTAACCTGCTACTTTTCTGCAAAGGCCAGCATGCAGTCTTATGGTCTGTTTTCTTTTTCAAGCAAGGGACAGGGAGGCTTCGGTGTGGTACAGGGAGCAGAGTCAAGCAGTTGCCTTGTGGTCCACAGTAGAATCCGCCGAAAATCCCAGGTAAAAAACTTTGATAAGGCTCTATCATGCAGCTGGTGCGGGCAAGAGTAGGTTTGGCACTCAGCAGGGCCTGTCGATGCAAAGTATTAGAGCTATTCGTGAAGCAGTGCTCCCTCTTCGTCTTATGCTTACAAGCAACGGGCACTGGGTAGCTGTTTGCGTTAGCCTCCAATTTAGCGACAGCACTCTCCGCCACAGCAACCGCGCTCGCCACCACAGACTCTAATGTCCGGCGGAGATGTTCAACTTTTTCCAGGATCCTCGCGCTCAGTCATTCGCTTGCGAGGCCTCCCACCAATACTGGCCTGGATCCCGATGCGTGTGCAGTGTGCACAACTGAAACTCTGCATATCTCTGATACTTTTTCAAAGGGGTCATTAGTGCAAATGAAGCCATCGAGTGATCTTAGTATTTAGCTTTTGACTCCTTCCCCGGAAAGCAACAGAATGGCGCAATCATGCAGGAAGCACAACGGTCAAGCAGAAAGCACTTAAGTTGGCCTTTGCAGGAGCAGAAGCGCCAGTAACATCTGACTACTGCAGCTCACACTGTTCACCAACGCTACATCCTTCCCCGGAAAGCAACAGAATGGCGCAATCATGCAGGAAGCACAACGGTCAAGCAGAAAACACTTAAATTGGCCTTTGCAGGAGCAGAAGCGCCAGTAACATCTGACTACTGCAGCTTACACTGTTCACCAACGCTGCCAGAAAGAACAAGGCGCAGAGCCAATCAAGCAACATCATCACGCAGAAATAGAAAGCAGCACCACCCAACAACAGCAAAACGCAGCAGTTCCGAGCAGCACAACCAAAGAAGAACAACGGCAAGCAGCATCACCAAATAACAGCATCGAGCAGCACAACCAAGAAGCAGCAGAAGCAACAAAAAGCTGCAACAGACAGCAACATCAAGTAACTGCAGCAAATAATATTTTGGTGAGTCTATTTTCCATGCTGTTGCTACTCGTGCAGGCGTCTCAGGCGACTTGACCCGGCACTTCACAAGTTTTTACCAGGTTGCTGCTGCCGCTTCTGCTGCTCTTGTGGCTGGTTGAGGAACTGTAGCGTTCTGACCCCACTGCGACGCGTACGGGTGTCTCTTCTGCACAATTTCCGAATTTCCTTATGTTTTTCCCTACGCCAGAAGTGATGCAAAAAGACCATCTTGTCTATGACATACAGCCTACCCGAAAAATTTTCTTCAAGCATCACACCTCTACATGAAAGAGCAGCAACGAGCAGCGAAAGCAAGCAGCAATAACAAACAGCAGCAGCAAGTAGTAGCAACAGGCTGCAGAAGTGAGACGCCCCTGGATCCTTTTAACAGGAATGACAATGACAAGTCGGTAAACAATGAAATGGTGGAAGTGCCACGCAGCAGAAGCAGATGCAGTTCCTCCCTTTCTTGGTGTTACTCTCAGATGTTACTTCATCGCCTCAGCAAATGCTGGAAGGCTGGCTGAAAACTCTCATGCAACGAAAACAATTTGAGCCAGCTGCTGCTGCAGTATTTGCTTTGGATGTTGCAAGTGAAAGTGCTGCAGCTGCTAAAATTTGTGCTGCCGCTGCTGGTGCTTCAGCTGATGCTGCATCACCAACCGTTTCCCTTTGCCAGCTCTGCTCTTCCAGCAGGGGCAGCATCAGCAGCAGCTGGAGAAGACGGTACGGCTCATGACGCTTTCCCACGTCGTAGTCTGTGGAGCTTGGGATGAGTTGCACCTATTGGGAAGCCTTGAAAATGCTGCCATCAGACTTATTCTGGTGCCCCAATACCCAAGGCCCAAAATTGTACGGCAATTCTTTGGATCTAGCGCCTCTTCGTAGGCTTGGTTTTGGAGTCCTATCAACTGTTGTGAAGCCAGACGGATTTGGACGAAATTAGGAACAGCAAAAACTAAACTAAAGGCTGATGGCTGCTTTTCAACTCAACCTCAGCCCGGAAGTAAAAGTATGGGATGCATTTTCTCTGTAAGTGAGCATCACAACTGCATTATTTGCTGCTCAGTTAATATTACTTTCTACTCAGTTAAAAAGTTCAGATTGTTACTTCTCAATGCTTCTTCATGTATGCGTATGTATATGTGTACATCCTTTTGGATCTGTTGAGGGCAGCAGCGGCTATACCAGCCTGGCTTCCTATATTAGATTTGTGCCAAACCAGAGTTGGTTTTTCAACAGAATGCTGCGCAGAATGTGGAAAATGGTCCGTTTCGCGGTGCCAAGTTTGGGCCTCTTAAGGCTGTTTTTGGAGCACTTCATAAGCCTTTTCATACTACATCCCAAAGCCAGCCCGCCACAGCTGTGGGCCACATGTCTTTTGCGTCAAAATTTCATGAGCTGCACATCTTGTCTCTGCACATTACTTCGCAAAGCCAATACTCGTGCGTTAGCCGCTAAAGGCCCGATAAACAACTAGCAGCAACGACACTGCATTGGCTTTCTAGGCACAAAGTTATGTTATCTGTAGAATCATGCAGTGTAATCCTCTGCTTCTGCTGCATGGCATTCCCACCATTTCCTTGTTTACCGGCTTGCTCATTGTCATTCCTGTAAAAAGTAGACCGCTACGACGTATCTTCTTTTTTGCGGACCTACTCCTGGCCCGTACATGCAAGCAACACGACCACGGACACTCTACGTCGCACGAGTCAAATGGAAAAGGGGCAACATCCAAGTGTCATTTTTCTCGAACAATGTTACATGCTGGCTGCTGCACATTAGGGACTCATTCTTGCTAGGCTGTTTCTGCGGCTCTCATTGCGCCTTCGTATCCTCTACACGATATGATGTGAACGCGTAAATTGCGTAAATTGCTTTCATAGAATAATTCTTAAACAGCCACCGTTGCAAGTGCATTTTTGTGGAAATTGCTCCGCTCGTGGGAGTGTGGGGTCGTGTACATGCGACCGCCGGTGAACTCTGCAAGCACTGTACTCTTAACTGCCTTGAAATGTTGGCTGAAAAGCGCAAAGAGGCCAGGCCAGCATCTTCATTATCAAACAAGGTTCTAGCAGTGAGCATACGCAATGATCCCGCCTATCAGCGTCTCCGTTTACGCATGTAATAGTTTATTGCAGCATATTCTGGTGAGTCTATTTTTCATGTTGTTGCTACTTGCGCAGGTGCCTTGGCCCAGCACTACACATCTGTTGCTGCAGTCCAAATCCCAGCCTCATGGCATTCAGCTTTCCACAAGTTTTAATCAAGTTGCTACTGCCGCTTCTGCTGCTGTTTTGGCTGGTGGAAGAGCTGCAGCGGTCTGAGGCCACTGCGACGCATATGGGTGTCTCTTCTGCCCAATTTCCGAATTTCCCTATGCTTTTTCCCTACACCAGATATGATGCAAAACGACCATCTTGTCTATGACACACACGCCGCCCGAAAAGTTTTCTTCGAATCACGGTATAACAGCCGCAAGCAGCACGGAGTAGCAACAGGCGCCAGCACCAGAAAGCAGCAGCAGCAGCAAAAGACAAAGGGCAGCAGCAAGCAAGAGCAGCAACACACAACAGAAGGCCAAGACAGCAACACGCAGCAGCAGGCAGCAGCAGCAATCAGCAGTAGCAAATAGCGGCACCGACCAGCAGTGAGCAGCAAGCAGCAGCAGTGGCAAATAGCGTGCAGCAGTACGTATCAGCAGCAAGCGACAGAAGCAAACAGCAGCAGTATGCCACAGCACCAAGAAGCAGCAATACGGGACCGCAACAAACAACAGCAGCGAGCAGCAGCAGCCAGCAGCCGTACCACCCTGCAGAAGGAAGAGGCAGCAAACAGCAGCAGTATCAAGTAGCAGCAAGTGAAAGCAGCACCACGTGGGAACAGCGCGCAGCGGCCGCAGCGGCACGCTACAGTAAGCAGCAGAAACAGCAGTAAGTAACAACAGCAGCAAACAGCTGCAAACAGCATCAAGCAGCAATAGCAAGCAGCAATAGCAGCAGAACCAGTCAGCACCAGCAAGAAACAACTGCAGGCAGCAGCGGCAAATACCAGCAGCACGCATCATGAAGCACAAGCAAGAAGCAGCACCGAGAAGCAGCAGCAGGGCGCAGCTACATCACGGAGCAACAACGAGCAGCAAAAGCAAGCAGTAATGACAAACAGCGGGAGCAAGTAGCAGCAACAGGCTGCAGAAGTGAGACGCCCCTGGATGCCTGGTGGCCTCTGCACTTTCGAGCCTGGAGACTCAGTTCCTCCCTTTCTAGGTGTTACTCTCAGATGTTACTGCGGCAGGCCGCAGCATGAGCAGCAGCAGGGGTAGCAGAGAATAGTCTAAGGCGGCTGCAGCAGCAGCAGCAGCGGGCATCGGTAGCAGTAGCGCAAGGACGAAGAATAGCTAGCCGCAGCCGCAGCCGCAACAACAGCCGCAGCAGCAGCAGCAGGAGCAGCAGCAGCAGCAGCGGGCGTCTGCGGGAGTGTGTGTTGCGTGCGGGTGTGCGCACAGACACTGGCGGACCCTCTATTGATTTCAATAAACCCTTTTGGATGGTCTGGGAGTTTTTTGAAAGAAAAGATTCGACTACACTGCAGTGCAGCAGCAAACGGGGGTTTGCTGCCGCCGCACATCTTCTCCATTTCCCGCAGGGCCCTCGAAAAAGCAAACACTGCAGCAAAAAACCAAACCATAATTGTTTCGGGGGAGTCGGGATCGGGGAAGACGGAGGCCACGAAGCTGGTGCTGAGTTACTTGGCTGCAGCCCAGGGCGACCCCGAGCAGCAGCAGCAGCAGCAGCAGTGCCGCCTGCAGCAGCAGCAGCAGCAGCAGCAGCAGCAGAACTGTGAGCCAATTGCCCTCGCTCTAGCCTGCTGCTTTCGAAATTAATCAATCAGTTCTCCTTAAAGCTCATTAATCCTGATCCACTTCAAAGGACTCCTTTCATTTATTTCAATTTTTTTGCTTTATTTGCTTTTTCGGCCCAGCGCTTGTCCGGCTGCTGCAGTCTAAGGTGAAGCATTTTTGCTGCTGCAAGGCAGCTGCAAAATATTATTGTTTCTGCCACAAATGCATTTAAATGCTTCTATTTGCTTAATGATAATTGTGCCACTTCCGTGAGCTTTTGCCTTTTTGGCATGGTTGTGCAGCACTTTTTGCTTCCGAGTCTCGGCAAAAACTGCAGCAGCAGCTGCAGCAGCAGCGACTCCTGGCGCAGCAAGGCTTACCTAGGG